>NC_063205.1:11850585-11930585 GCF_017589495.1 Alosa alosa
TTTGGATGTCAATAGCTTTAGCCTCTAACCCCCGGCCTCAGAGCACAAAGTAGAAAAACACATGGAGACACCAGCAGCTCCACAGGATCACCATTTGTGACAGAGGAAGATGGAGAGAGAGAGAGAGAGAGAGAGTTGTTGCTTGTTGATCGCTGGTTTTTGTTGTTTCTATTACTGTATTATTATTATGAATAATAATAATAATAATAATAATAATAATAATAATAATAATAATAATAATAATAACAATCTCATTATTATCATTGTTGTATTTTGATACAACATTGTTTTGGTAACACTATACAGGAACAGTTATGCCAATAAAGGTATTTGAATTTAATTAAACTGAATTGAATGGAATGCCATTGAATTGAGAGAGAGAGAGAGAGAGAGCAGTCAAGAGAAAGAGGGGAAATGAGAATGAGGGATGTAGAGCATGAACAAGTAAAACAATTTGACAGAATGATAAAGAGGGATTGGGAGAAAGAGAGACAGAGAAGGGGAGTGAGAAAGTCAGAGTCACACAGAGAAAATTGTAACATATGGACTGAAAATAGCGAGAGAGAGGGAGAGAGAGAGAGAAAGAGAGAGAGATAAAGGGAGGAGAGAGAGAGAGAGAAAGAGAGAGAGATAAAGGGAGGGAGAGAGAGGGCAAGAGGCAAGAGGTCAGAAGGTGATCGAAAAGAAAAGACACAGGAAAGAGATTGGGGGAGAAAAGAGAGGGCACAAGAGTGGGAGCGCATAAGAGACAAAAAAAAAGAAGGAGAGAAAAGAGGAGCGGGGCTCCATTAAAGCATGTAAAAGACAGCCACTCGGTCCACTTTGTCCTCCTAACTGCTCTCCTGAGACCTCGCACCTGATAGGGCACTTAGCACCCAAAGACATGCTAATCACAGGCCTCACACGTCCCCTCTATCGCAGCTCATTACCCCCTAGGTCCCCTGCAGCCCCATTGGCCTGATGTGTCAACCTGCTCTCAGCTGTTACTCCTCTCCTGGGCCTAATGCACAGTTCAAAATGTATAATAAATCTGTGTGTGTGTGTGTGTGTGTGTGTGTGTGTGTGTGTGTGTGTGTGACTGTGTGTGTGACTGTGAGAGAAGGGGAGATTGTTGGTTATGTGTGTCAGTATCTTTACATATTTCACTCACATTTTTTCTTTGTGTGCAAACTGGGTTTTTCTGGAAGTGTGCAGAGTTACTCAACACCAGGGGCGTAGCACAAGATCCTGGGCCCTCTGCATAGGCAGTCCTGATGGGTCCCATAACAAATATAATAAAATATATTTCAGACTTTTCAAGGGCCCTCCCTCCCCTTGGGGCCCTAGTAATCAGTACAAGTTTTACCCCCAGGTTCGACGCCCCTGCTCAATACTCAATACTGTAGAGTTGCAATAAGATCAATGCACGTTAGAATGCTTCCATTTAACCAGCTTAAAAAATGCAGGTTAGAACCTTGCACCTGCCTACACAATGTTCGTCAGCATGCCTATTTGCCCTAAAGAAGACTTGCTTTTCCGTCACTGTATCCTAAGGCAACTTTAATCAGTCACCTTGCATCTAGTGGCACAGTTTTATGATTCATTGTGTGATGCCATGTCTGAATAAAATGTTGACTGGAACTATGAATGTCTCTGTTGTTGTCGTATCAAAAAAAGGGTAGAATTATGATTCATAATTGTGGTGTTCTTACATGTGGTGTGTTCAGGTGCACCCCATTTATCCTTTGTTATTTTGTTGTTGTCATGGCAGCCACCGCAAAACAATCCCACAAACGTACAATTTATTTTTCAAAGCTGTCAGTTTGGTTTCAAAAGCACATAGACACAACCTCCTGAAAAAATGATAAGGAGTCAAGGAGGAAGAGAGAGAAAGTGAATCCCCCAGTCCTCCTGCTCAATAGGCTACTAGAAAAGTAATAGCGTGTTAATGAAAGCATGTGACTTTACCATTCACGCATTAAAAGTATGTGGGCTCTTGCTGTGACAAAATACTTTTACATTTGGGAATTGAATCTGAACTGTGAGTGTAAAGATGTTTTGGTCAGATGTTCATGAGTAAGAGAGTGTATTTGTTTGGGGGAACTCTCTGGGTTTCTCACCCTGCTCTGGTTTGGCGTCTCTCTATATCACTAAGACTTAATGACGTCAGTGACACAGGTGGCCTGACAACCACAGAAGTCAGTGGTGCAAATCCACCAACCCCACAAGACCTTTACTATGCTCTCCAGAGACAAACGGATTTTCCAAAGGGGGAAAGTATCTTGTAAATGGAGTGATTCACTTTTTAGAATAATTGTATGATATGGTTTATGATTGTTTGATATATGGCCATATGGCTGTGCCATTTAAAAGTGGTGGTTAAAAGATGGGATTAAACAATCAGACAAGTGTTTTGTGTGTTGACAAGTGTGTGTATGCATTTGTGTATTTGGTTGTATATGTGAGTGTCTATCTGTGTCAGTATGGTTATGGGATTTGGCAGACGCCTTTGTTGAAAGCGAAGTATGTGTGTGTGTGTGTGTGTGTTATTGTGTGTGTGAGAGTTAGAAAAGAAACTATGTATTTAAAGTTTCTTCAAGGAAATTCACAAGAATAAGCCAAGATTTCACGTTTCAAACTGTTTATTACAAATGATCTCGAGTCAAAGCAGCTATTTTGAAACAAACTAGACATCAAACACTCAGTCCATTCATGTAATAAATAAGAGCATGGCATTTAATAAGTGCCAACAGAAAGAAGTAAACAACAATTAAAAACGCAGGGCTACAGTGATAAACATTTAAGTATGTAAGCAGTTCTGCTAATAAAAAAATCCCTGAATTCAGACCTTTCAATGCTCATATAACTATATCTATTAGTCGACTCAATACTGACATTGGACTCATATTTACATAGCTAGAGAAGGCCATTCAATGGCCTCGGGGCTCAGCCCATATGCACTCTCTGTCGGAGCTCAGTTACATTTTGATGTATTTACAAAGCTCAGAATTAGTCTAATGTACAATGTCCATGGGGATGGATGGCGGGATATTTACAGTGGGAGAGTTCTCAATGAGCGTTCGTGCGTTAACTGGATTGAAAGCTGGAGGATTCCGACTCTGTGGACACAGAGGACATCCCTCCGCGTTTCTTGGGGAGAATTTTCAGGCTGGAGCCGCGGCTGGGGGACAAGGCACTGCGGGCGGACTTCTTGAACTTCACCCCGAGGAAGGCGTACAGAATCGGGTTGAGGCAGCAGTGGAAGTAGGCCAGCGCCTCCGTGACGAAGATCCACTTCTCCAGACCTTGCTCTAGCTCGCAGCTGTGGGGCACCACGTTCAGGATCAGGAGCGTGTCCACCAGGATGCCCGCGCAATACGGCAGCCAGCAACTGAAGAAGCAGACGATCAGCACCACCGTGGTCTTCAGCGCCTTGCGCTTCTGGGTGCCCTTGGTGCCGTGCGCCAACTTGGAAATGATGATGCAGTAGCAAATAAGGATCACCAGTCCCGGCAGGACGAATCCCACCACGATGTGCTGGAACTGGAAGGCGGCGCGCCAGACCGACGACGGCTCTGGGTAGACCCGCTGGCAACTCGTCCTGACAGTGATGTTCTCCGCCTTGGCGAACACCAGGTCAGGCACGGTGAGCAGCGCGGCCGGGAGCCACACGCCCACGTATATGATGCGCTCCGCCAACAGCTTCCTCGGCCCTTGGCTGTTTGTGGCCCTGACCACGGCGAGGTAGCGGTCCAGACTGATGAAGGCGAGAATAAGCACGCTGCTGTACAGATTCACAGTATAGATCATGTGCACAGCCACACACATGAAGCCGCCGAAGTACCACTGGTCACTGGCCGCTTCTACGGCCCAAAAGGGAAGTGTCAGCACGAAGAGTAAGTCAGCGACAGACAGATGCAGGCGGTATTTGTCAGTCATAGTTCTGGACTTCCTCTGATAGCCCATCACTATAACCACAAGGCCGTTTCCAATGATCCCCAGCAGAAAAATGATTCCGTACACGCAGGGAAGGAAGATCCGGCTGAATTCATGGCTGACAGCTCGGTCACAGGCTTCATCAAATTCTAGTATGTCCCCAGATCCAGACTCGGAGCTGTTATCTTCAGTGTAGTCGTCTGGTATTACTATATGCTGCAAAAGAGAAAATAAACGTTAAGTTAGAAACATAGCAATCTATGCATAACCAAGCACTAAGGGCACATGGAATGTAAACACCTTTAAATTCCAACTTACCTCGTAATAAGACATTGTGGGGTTTCAGGTACTAGTCCCTTTCAACCAGTTAACTCACAGAGGCTGTGGATATTGTTGTGTTTCTCGTGGATCTGTCTGACTTTAAACAACCCTGACCTCCCATGCACCTCCCATAGGCGGAGTTCTCTCGGGTGGGCACGTGTGCGCAATGCGCTCCAGAGCAACAGGCAGCATCTGCTTTCCTAAAATATACTTTCCTGTTTGCGTGTCAGGTGTCGGTTGTAAAAGCTCAAAACGTGATATTTTATGCATGTTAGCATGTACATTCTAGTATCAAAGTGTAGTATTTGAGCAAGTTTTGGCGATCATATTTTGGCAATCTGGCAGGTAGCCTACATGAATCCCCAACGCCCCAACGTTTCCATGATAAAATGAAATGTCTTTAATATCTTTATTTATTCAGAATAACATTATGAGAGGGCTCCTCTCCTTGCTTTGATGCTGCTGACGCTGACGTTGGAGCGGGTGGTACGCAGCGCTCGTTACGCCAGTGATTTTGAGATCAATATCTGTCTGCAGGCGTGAAAATTCCTCAAGTGAGATTGCCATGTTTTCGTACACGCGTCCAGAGGACGAGACCGAGTGGCAATGTCTACTTCAATGTTCCCGCGCAGAAGCGCAGCGCCTCTTTCTCTCTCAGGGAAGCGAAGCATTACCCCCATAGAAACTTTTATGCGTGGTCAATGAACTGCACACCCGTCGTCTCACTACGTGCGTAAAATATATGGAAAGTATTTGCGTTTCGATGATCACTAGCAGTAGAGAAGTTAGAGGAAGTAATAAAATATTCTCAGGATGGTAATAGCCCAGCTGTAGTACAATTTCGCCTAAATTCTAGTAGCCTAGTATTCATTTATATGCACCCTTATTTCTTGGGTAGCCTAATGATCCGACCTCAGAGAAACGTCCCGATGTAATTATTCATGACTGTATGCCAAAGGAACCTTCTGTCAGATTTCAGAATAGGTGATTAAATAACAGTCACAGTCTAGCCAGCATCTTCTGACTGAATTCTGACTCTGAACCTGATATCATTCACATTTTCTATCTCTCTGTCAATCAGAATTCACACTTTCTTAGTATGCTAATCCCTTGAGCCAAGCCACTGGCTCAGGTAACAGGAGGATTGTGTGTATATGAGTGAGTGTGAATGTGTGTCGTTGAGCTCACAGGCCAATTGGCAAGACACATTGCTAATGAGGATCAGATGATCATAAGAATCAGAGAGGTGATGCTTTCCTATTTAACTGTTCAGCATCTAATACCTCAGTGAGCAAAAACCATGGAGATATGAATTCTTGAAAAAAAAAAAAAAAACAATGGGGGAAAAAAAGTATTTCATAACTGTATGTGTGTGAGAGAGAGTATACGTTTTGTGTGTGTGTGTGTGTGTGTGTGTGTGTGTGTGTGTGTGAGAGAGAGAGAGAGAGAGAGAGATAGTTTGTGTGTGTGTGTGTGTGAGAGAGAGAGAGAGTATATGTTTTGTGTGTGTGTGTGTATTTGTGTGTGTGTGTGTGTGTGTGTGTGTGTGTGTGTGTGTGTGTGTGTGTGTGTGTGTGACAGTTCTCAGCAATGAGGATGTGCATCTGTTAGGGAAGGAGATGGGGGATGGTAGAAGTGGTGATGAAGAAAGTACAGGCCATTCCAAACCTAGCTGCCCTAAGCTGCTGCACAGGCAGAGTGTCGACCTTTCTCTTTATATGCATTTGTTTTGTTGTTAATAAAGTTCAAGAACTAAAACTTCCAACTCTGTGACATCAACATTGTCATCATGAGTTTCACTGCCCTCTTATTCATCAGTTTGATCTATTCCTTCTCTTCCCCTCAAGCATGACTTTGTCTAAATAACAAGAGTTTGTTCAGGAGTCACAGATTTTAACATGGGCTTTCATTTGTCTTTTTGACTTTTGAACAATAACCTATTTTCAACATAGTAGGCTAGAAGTAATGGTAGTGAATTCACAGTACAGCAACAGTATTAGGTCTGTCACTTGTGAAACATTTTCTTTCCAGTAAACAGTCTAATCTTTTTTTCCAGTTGTTTAGTATGTGCATCTCTCTCTCTCTCTCTCTCTCTCTCTCTCTTCCTCTCGGTGTTTTGTTTTTTACTTTCATGCTCTGAGCGTGGGAAGATGAAAACGTATTAGTCTGGCGCTGACTGGGCTGTTTACTCTTGGGTATCTCAGGGGCCCGTGCTCATTTGTACCCACAAAAAAAGATGATGAGATGGGCAAACAGAGAGGCACACACAGACATAGAGAGTCTGAGGGAGGCAGGTGAGTGTGTGTGCGTATCTGTGTGAAGTTCTGACTTTTGTGGCACCTTTGGTTAGTCTCACCACCAGTGTTCCGTGAAAAGGGAGCAGCGCTGTGTCCACGCTGCCTGTGTACGTGAGGCAGAAAAACAAAAAAAGCATGTTTCATGTTTGGCGCCTGGCAGCGCAAACAGGAAGTCGACAGTTGGTATGACTACAGCAGTGCTTGCAGGCTCTTGTCCTGGCTCCATTTCAACTTTCATGCTGGGGGGGGTGCAGATATAAACAAGTGCCAAACACAAGGGAAAAAAAGATATTGACACTTACGTTCTGTGAGGATGGGTGCATGTGTGTGTGTGGGGTGGACAATTATAATTTAGTTTCTTTCTTAATCTTACAGACAGCCTCTGGGCTGACATCAAATGGCTTGGAGACACCTTCATATCTCCTCCAGAACAATGTCTCACCACACTAAGTGGCCCTCTGTATGTGTATGAACCTGTGCTATCAGTGTGTGTGTGTGTAGAGATGTATGTTGAATCTCTGTCACTCTCTGTGTGTCTCTGTGTTAGGACGGCTCTTACTGTGTGGGTGCACACTAGGAGGTCCACAGCAGAGTGGTGATCTCCAGAGAGAGACAGAGAGGTTGAGAAAGAGTCTGAGGGATGAAAGAGACTCCTGCTGACAGACATTTTATGCTTTCACTGGTCCTCTCAAAAAGCCATGTAATTTAGACGACTCGCAAGGGTATGCGAGTGTGCACTCACATGAATATGCACATGCACACACACACACACACCACCAACTTTAACACAAAAACACAAGATTAACACATTCAGTATGCTGTCCACTGACATCCACACAGAGATAAAACACACAAACAACGACAGCACAGGAAAAGACACTCTAGACACATTACACTAGAACATATGGCATGACACACACACACACACCAACTTTAACACAAAAACACAAGATTAACACATTCAGTATGCTGTCCACTGACATCCACACACATATAAACACACAGACAAAGACAGCACAGGAAAAGACACTCTAGACACATTACACTAGAACATAAGGCATGCCACACACACACACGCACACACACACACACACAGACTTTGTGCTGAAAATGTCTTCTGTCTTAAACCCTTCCACCTGTAATAATTGCCTGGGGACAGGGCAGAGGGATGCTGATAAGAAGACAATGGCCCTGATGAGCACAGATAACACTGGGCCGTCTGGGAGGATGGTCATTAGGCCATCTGTGCACGAGTGTGTGTGTGTGTGTGTGTGTCTCGGCTCATTAGTGACAGTCTGTCTGAAAGCACACCATATGTAGGTTATATTCTTAAAGTATAGGTAACAGGGTAATAGACACTGCTGGGGGTTGGTGGGGTGGTGAATGTGGTTGAGGGAGAGAGCATTTGTCTGTGTTTGTGAGTGTGAGTGTGTGTGTGTGTGATGTAGAGAGAGAGGGAAAAAGAGGAGAGAGAGAAAGAGAGAGAGAGAGAGAGAGAGAGGTGAGCACCGTAGCAAAGGAAGATCAATTTGCATGACCAGAGGGGCCCAGCCTTTTGACTGCAGCAGCCTGGTGCCTTGAAGTCTGAACGGCGGCCACTGAAGTTCTTGCCCCAGGGCGCCTAGAAACAAATCACTGCTCTTGAGTCTCTCCCAGGGCACGGAGGAGAGGAGGAGAGGAGAAGAGAGGGAGCGGGAGGAGACGAGAGGAGGAGAGAGACACCTGTTAAACTGATCCTCTGTCGCTCATCCTCTGGTTCTTCTTTGTCCGGGTGTTCAGGGGCGGGTTACGGGCGAGGCTGTAAAATCATTACCTCGTCAAGCAGCTCGGAGGTGGTGTGTCAGAAAGAGAGAGAGAAAGAGGGAGAGGGAGAGACAAGGGTTGGACAGACAAAGGGGAAAAAAAGGCTCCATAAAATATGTGATTGAGATGGGAGGAGCCGCTGGTAAAGGAGAACAGTCAGTTTTGATCAAATATTAGGTTCATATTTAAGCCTGAATTTCAGCATTAAGCTAATATTTTTTATCCAAAATGAAAATGAAATACAGTGACAATAAAATAGCAGAATTAGGTTACATATTGAATGTGCTACTAATTGCACTTTATTAATTTGTGAATTCAGTGAACACATTCTTAATTGTGAAGTAGACCCAAACGGTGTATGAAAGAGAGACAAACTGGATCCAATATTATTTGAATCTGTACTGTTACTGGTTCGTATACCGGACCCTACACAGTGAATCAGTATAATAATCTGTAGGCAGTGGAGCAATCGTGGCAAAATCTGTCTACCAGTATACCATCTGTGTTTTCATGTGCCGTGGAATTCAATTCAATTGTAATAGATCTCATGAATAGAGTGACAAGCTAAATGATTCTAAGCCAGTAAAGTTAAGAGGACTTGAATCATGTGTGTTCAAGCAACACACATGCACAAGCATCTTCAACTGTTAGACACCAAGCCCATGTCTTATCATTCTGAAAACATTTTGAGGAACATTTGGTGCACTGACTTCCTGGCAAGACGTGTTGACCAGGGAGTTGGGGTGAAGAAGATGACATTTGTGAAGGGTTTTGAAGCCCCTCCCAGCCGACCAGACTGTGGTAAGAGCCCCTCCCTTGAAAGCTGACTGATTTAGAGAGCTCCCTTCCCTTCCCTCACCAGTGTCGGCCGTTGCTGCTACAGTCAGTCAGAGGGACTCTCAATTCTCCATAGCTGTTCACACCTCAACCTCAATTTCCACCCTCTTTCTCTGTCTGTTTAACTTCACTTTCAGGCCTCTATAAACCTGTAATTGTTCATTTATGTTTAGGGAAGGTGAATGTGTGTGTGTGTGTAGGAGAGAGACAGGAAGGGAGAAAGAATGAGTGACAGTGTGTGAGTGTAAAAGTGAACGTAAAACAGAAATGATACATACGTATGTGTTTAAAATCACTATAATCAAGGGTACACTTTTATGACCGGCACTTTTTTGACAGCCCCTTCATCATGACTTTAATTAAACAGATCTTGATGCATCCAGATTTTCCCCAGTTACAAACCTGTGAGTCACATCGTACTCATCAGCTGAGGGTGCAACAAAAGACTCCCCTGGAGTGCTTTGCCTGGGTTAAACTCAAAACAGGACCTTAAAAACTGAAATCGTCCAAAACAAAGCAAGCTGTGACACTGACGTGTGTATGAGGTTATTATGCAATTCTGTGAGATTGGCCCGGTAGGCGAACACAGGTGAAGCTTGACAGACAGACAGACTCCAAGAAGTGCCAACAGACTACACCTTTTCAAACACAGACACACACACACAGGTTGGCAGTTCAGCCAGCGTTCAGGCCTTGAGGGAGCTGAGCTGACTGGGTGAAGATCTTGTCCTGCTGCAACGTGTTTCCCCACACCCATTATCCACACTATCATTGACAGAAGAACCCGGGGTGAAACAACCATAGTCATAAGCAAGATCTCATCACCCTTCACCATGCCATGTCAGGCCACACAGACAGAGGTCAGACACTAGCCCACAGACATGGCTACTTTCCATTTGTGATGTGGTGGGTGGTATCATTCAGTTCTGAAAAGTTATCACACCTTGGCTCCCTGGTTACAGGCAAGGTCAAAATGTTGACTGTGAATCACCTATAATGCCACAAAGCAGGCCCACATGCATTGTCTTCCATAAACATGAATTGATTTGAGTTGAATTGAGTGTGGTACTTCTAAGATTTTTGAAAGAAGCCAAGAAACATGGCAAAAGCAGAAATGCCTTTAGTTTTTACGTAGTTTAATTGCATGTGACCTATGAGCCCCAAAGGCAGCCGTGGCCTATTGGTTAGCGCTTCAGACTTGTAACCGGATGGTTCGAACCCCGACCAAAAGGAGCTGCTAATATCACTGCTCCCCGAGCGCCGCTGTTGTAGCAGGTAGCTCACTGCGCCGGGATTAGTATAAGTAAGTAAAAGTATATATACTTTTTTGATCCCGTGAGGGAAATTTGGTCTCTGCATTTAACCCAATCGGTGAATTAGTGAAACACAAACAGCACACAGTGTACACACAGTGAGGTGAAGCACACACTAATCCCGGCGCAGTGAGCTGCCTGCTACAACGGCGGCGCTCGGGGAGCAGTGAGGGGTTAGGTGCCTTGCTCAAGGGCACTTCATCCGCGGCCCACTGGTCGTGGCTCGAACCGGCAACCCTCCGGTTACAAGTCCAGAGTGCTAACCAGTGGGCCACGGCTGCCCTGTGTGCCTAGTGTGCTTCACCTCACTGTGTGCTGAATGTGTTTCACTAATTCACGGATTGGGATAAATGCAGACACCAAATTTCCCTCACGGGATCAAGAGTATATATACTATACTATACTAAGGCTCTGTGGGAACCATAGGGATGAAGCACTGTAATGTTAGGCTTTGATAGTGCTGCCATCTAGTGTTTGGACAAAATGTCAACATTTCACCACAGAAAGATGACATAAATGGTCAGCTTTACTGACTGTGAGATGAAGTGTGGTGTACTGCACACATAGGCCTACATTGCTTTACATGATGCAGATATTAAAATGGGACCATCACATACTTCACTGCTAATCTGGGAGCCTGTGTTATTGTCAACACAACATCTGGGTGACAACTAAGTTCTTATAAAGAAAGTTTTGAAAGTGAATGCAACTTAATACAGTAATCACCTCCATTTTTGGACAAGGCTAAAAGTGGGTCAAGGGTTATGGGAGAAGCAAACAGCAACAAAATGCATTCCAACAAATACCGGTACACAGGTAATACTATCCACAGGTAACACACCTTTATGTGTCAAACTAAATACACTCCTGTTTGTATGGTAGTGAAAGGCTTCCTTCTTAACCAAAATACATTTATTGTCAATCAGTTACATCCATTGATATCCAGGTAACACACTGACATCTATACACCAAAAACTGAGAGTGCAATTCAGACAGGCCTTATTTCACTTATTCCTTATTACATCAACATGGCACATGGCATGATTACAGTCTCTTCTGTCAAGAGGAGGTGTCCCTTTACTACAGTTGACCTTTTGTCTGAGGTACATAACTCTGAAACAAAGTGCAAAGGGCCTTATTGAAATACAGTTTGCTTTCAAACTGTATGTATGGCAGGCCTACTGACTGATATTGATACCATGGGGCTGTAGCCTTATACTGTAAGCACAGTTCATTTTTCATCGTCATAGTAGCGTTTTTTAATTGCTCTGTACTTCCTCAAAAAATACAGGGCCTGTATCTCCTTGATGACAAAGTCTCCACGGGCAAGAAGCTTTTGAATCTTTTCTGGGTCTGTGACATCTTTGTTCTTCATAAACGACGCCTTCAGGCGTTGTCTAAAGTATGTAAAGCCTTGAGGGTAATCTCGCCCCAGGTGCAGCAACTTTCAGAGGGGAGAGGCAAGAATTATGTAAGGATGTTAAAATCCACAAAGACAAAATTAACATGTATTGATGTAACATTTGTTATGGCGTTGTTAGGAGACACTTACAGTTTTGTACAAGTGGATTACTTGCCCCTTGAATGGGTTTGTCATGGTCTCGGTCCTAGGGATGGGTTAGAGATAGACGAAGTGATTTACCCTGTCAAACCTGGGCCATTGCTTTCTTGTATGTAACAAAAGAGTGCGTAAAGTTCACGACTTGTAACGGAACTTACAATGACCTTCTTCCTCCTATTATCATGTTAGCTGGCTGGCTAGCCTTGCTAGTTTAACACTGTTCTAGCTAATGATACTAGTTATGGCAAGAAAACAAGACATCACAAAGTCCGATTTCTTCACTGCATCTTTCCTTTGACGTTGCTTATAACGTTACTTAATCTTGGACATGTTTACGGGCAAAATAGGTGAAGGTGTCAATGCTAGGTCTCGTAATAACGTTGCAGTTAACGTTAGCTGAACAAGCCACCACAGCCAGCTAACGGTGACTAGTAATCCATGTTTATTGCTGATCAGATGAGCATTATTCAACACAGTTATGACTAATGACCTTATAGCCAGTCCAGTTATTTGATATGTGACTAAAGCTCACCGTTTAGGCCTTTAGTTCATCCGAGGTTACCCATCGCCTTAAGAGTGTGCTTCGTAGTTTGGCGTCATCTTGCAGAAAAGACGCTTACTTACATCCTACGTCATAGGCAAAAGCCAATCGTATCGGTCCATTTTCTGACCCGGGTGAAATGATAATATTGGAAAAAATCATAAAAGTAAGCACGACTGGACCAAGAACTAAGTATCTAAATATCTTACAAAATCCAAGTGCACATTTTAAAAATGACTGAAATGAGCTGAAACCAGTTTGTGTATGTCAGCGTGGATGGTTACTATGGCAACGAACACACCGAGTTGTAAGAATTGAGAAATATGGTAAGACAGACGTTAGCATCCAACAAGTTATTGCATTGATAGAGCTATACTAGAATATTGACGTACTTATAAACCATTCGTTTATACCTCCGTTATATCATTAATAGCGAAAGCATTGCAACTGTTGTGACTTATTCCACGGAGGTTGTCAGACCTGTATCGTTAGCTAGCTTCTAACTTCTACTCAGAAAGTGTGGTCAGCCAAGATAGCTGTAACGTTAGTGCTAACTTAACATAATATATCCTACTCTCTTTACATTACGCAAATGATTAACATAATATATCCTACTCTCTTTACATTACGCAAATGATTAATTACAAGAATGGGAAAGTCATTACTGAGCTTCTTGCTATCCCTTCTCATTTTTGCATTGAGTTATAGGCTAATGCAGTAATACTAGTGATATCTTGAAGGTTGTAGCTACATCTCTAGGGCATGCATTTTCGTTGTATTGCATCTCTCGATATTGCTAATATAAAACTTTTTTTTATAGTCAGGCAAAAAGAAAGGAGGCAAGCTGAGCAAAGGGGAGAAGGAGCGGTTGCAGAGAGAGGAGGATGAACGCAAACATAAGGAGGAGGGTACGTTTCCTGTGGCAACTTATTTTGACTTTAAACGCCACTGTCGACAGAGTAACAATATTGCATAGTCAGACTGTTTATTGGACGTAATCTAGTCTAGTCGTGTCTGAGCCAATAGTTTACGATGTTAATCTTGGTGTACGTGGTGTGCATTCATTTTTGCTTTTCATAACATTGTGGATGATATGACAGTTATTCTATGTGGAACAGTAGGCTTCTATGTTTATGTTCATGTTTATTATGGTATGTTTATTTATCGTGCTCCCTGATATAATTCATGTCAGTAATCACCAAAATACTCACTAATCCTCTTTGGGTTAACCAAATGTCTGCCCAGAATTCGCAAATTAGAACATACATAACATAAAACCAATACAATCTGACAACAATGATAAATTGTAGGACTGCAACTATGGATTTGTTTTTCTGGACATGCACACATATAAACTAAACATACAAACAACACGTTTTTTTTACCCAGAAATATTCATGGTATAAGAATGTTGCTGAGTAGGTTTTGTCAGCCATCTGCAGACAACACAAGGCAGCTATGGATCATTTTATTCAACATGAAGACCTGCACATTGATATGGTAACTCTCAGTTGGTAGGACTCCAAAGCACAACAAAAAGTGGAAACTCCCTCAGCCGCCAAGACTGAAAACAGACACATAACCCAGACATCAAATAGCTCAGTGACGGTGGTTGTAGTGACTTTGAGTGTTGAGTATTGAGTGGCATCGTGCATGATGCAGCTTGTGTGCGTGTGTGTGTGTGTGTGTGTGTGTGTGCGTGTGTGTGTGCCTGTGATATTGTGTCTTCTCAGAGGAGGCCCGTTTGGTGGCGGAGCGAGAGGAGCAGGAGAGGAGGGAGAGACAACGGCAAGAGCAGGAGGAGCAGGAGATACTGGAGCTCAAGGTAACGGGTCATCCACTGGCCACCAGAGTCACATTTGACTGGATACCAAGATTGGATCTTAAGTTGAGACAGGGAGCTTCAGTGTGGAGGAGTTCAATCTGCTAATTATGCCATTTAGAATTTAGAATTTAGCCAATATGAATCTGCAGTACAGTACGGGGGCAGCCCTGGCCCACTGGTTAGCACTCTGCACTTGTAACCGGAGGGTTGCCGGTTCGAGCCCCGACCAGTGGGCCACGGCTGAAGTGCCCTTGAGCAAGGCACCTAACCCCTCACTGCTCCCCGAACGCCGCTGTTGTTGCAGGCAGCTCACTGCGCCGGGATTAGTGTGTGCTTCACCTCACTGTGTGCTGTGTTTCACTAATTCACGGATTGGGTTAAATGCAGAATGCAAATGCAAATTTCCCTCACGGAATCAAAAGAGTATATATACTTATACTTATATTATTGTTGGCATATTGAGGCATGACTGGGAGAGTAAATGATTCTAGTGTGCGGCCTCTAACAGGACAAGGAACGCAGAGAGGATGAGCTGAATGAACTGCGCCATCTGCTGGAGAAAAACCAGGCTGCTGTCAGTAAATGGGAGTCTGAATCCAGGGAAAAAGCTAAGGTGCCTTCATCAGGTTGCTTTGAAATGCTTCTTGTCACTGAAGCTGTGTTCTTCATCTGAATGCATTGTTGCCATTTATCTTTGTATTTTTTATTTATAAGCAACTTATGCTAAAGCCCATGGACAAGACAATTCAAGACAAAAAAAAACAAAAAAAAACAGTAGTCAACGCAGGCCCTGAAATACTATCTTTTATGAGAGATGTAGAACACTTGCAGGCAGTAGGCATTAGCTAATCATACAGACTAGACTGACCACAGATTTTGTAAGCGTTTGCTGAATGTCCACAGTGGGAGCGCTACATGCGTTGTGATGGCAGCCCAGACCCCTCGGTGCTGCAGGAGATCAACACCTTCATCACGCTCTGGCGGGAGGACCCTGAGGCTCAGGTCAAACCCATCCTGCAGCAGTGTGATCTGGCACTGAGGGTAAAGCTCTCTCTGACCACCACCTGTTCATCAACATGGCAGAAAGAAAAACACAACACACTCCAAAATGATTATGTTTATGATTTTATTTAATTTAGCATTTAACAATATCTTTTCTTTGATCAGTATCAACATAGTATCTAAAGCGGATATATCATAAGATATTAGAGAAACAGCACATGAAGCAAAATATTATATGGTCTTTTGGGCCCTCACCGTCGACTTCAAGGCAGCACTGCCTGGAAGGCACTAGGGTTAGGCAAGAGCTAGTGTTAGGGTCAGGATTAGATGCCTTGAAGTCGACGGTGGCAGCGAAGTCGAAGGTGGGGGCCCAAAAGACCATTAAGCACACGAAACATGCTTGTTCATGACAAACCAATCCTGCAGCAGTGTGACCTGGCACTGAGGGTCAAGCTCTCTCATCTGACCAGCATCACCTGCATGTCAACATGACACACTAAGAGCCTGCTCACTGGCAGCGTCATTTCACTCACTGTTATAACTAACATTGACAATGACTGTGCATATAATTGCAATATACAGTTATTTCAATATGCAGATTACCATGCAAATTAATCTAGTTAGTGAATGAGATGGGAAAACACCCCAACACACTCCAATTATTATATTATAATATAATTTAATTTAATTGATAATTTAACAATACTTATTGAATTATTGTCTTTGATCAGTATCAACATAGTATCTAAAGTGGATATGTCATAAGATATTATAGAAACAACACATGAAATATGGTTGTTAATGATAATAATACAGTAAAGTATTGTAGGGACAGTCCATGAGGCATACTCTCATACACATTGCACACTGTAGTATGTGTCAGTATACATGTGACATGCAGGTTGATGTGATGGGTCATCTTCTCTGTGCAGCTCATTGATGAGCTGGAGGGTCTGTTGGCTGACCAACCGGAGCCTCAGGAGGCCATCCAGCACAAGGAGACGCTGCAGTCGCTCCAGGAACTCATCCTCGCCAAACAGAACCTCATCACTGAGGAAGTTCTCAAGGTGGGCCACTTCGGCGAGATACTGAGAACAACTTCATTTATTCACATTTTTGCTCTAGATATTTCATTGTTGCATTTTAACCATTGATATCATATGTATAGCCTTGTTCTGTTTTCAAAAACATGTGTCACACAACTGCTCTTTAGACACTTTAATGTAGACTAGAAATACTGATTGTCTGGATTGAACTACACCTTATGTTCATATGTTGTTATTATTTGTTTGTTTTCGGCAGTTGGCAAAGACTCAGTCGGATATCGAAACAGGGAATATGCAGACAGTGATCCAAGACAAGAACATCACTCTGTGTCTCTGGGCCAACCTGAACAAGAACCCAAGGTATATCCTTCATAAGAAAAGTATTACCTTAAAACTTTTTACTTTTTAAAAGTTTTATCTTAAAGAAAATGTTTGGGTAGGAGGGAAGCAGTAGTGTCAGTGTCCCATATCACATGCGGGCTCAATGAGAGTATGTGTGTGTGTGTGAGTTATTCTAGTTGTGCCTGTGTGTCTGTGTTCTCTGCAGGTTTAAAGGTTTCGAATTCCAGGAGGTGGAGCTGAGCTTCAGGCTGCCCAAGCAGCTGGCCGTGGGCGACGTGGCCGTCCGCATCCTGCACGCGCGCTACGACCACCTGTCCCACCTGAGTCGGCCCACGCCGCCACGCTCGCGCAGCTCCTTCGCCAGCATTGTCGCCGGGGGCGACCAGGAGCCGCAGGGGCCCCAGGACACCCCTGCCGCTGCGGAGACGGAGGGGGAAGGCGAGGGGAGAGGAAGTGTTCTCCCGGGGGAGGAGGCTGAAGTGATGTCGCTTAAGTCAGAGGGCAGGAAGGTGTGTTCATGAATTCATGAGAGGATAGATAGATGAATGAATTAATGGATGAGCAGATTAATGGATGAATGGATGGATGGATGGATGGATGGATGGTGGTTCAAAACATGTTTGTGGGTTGGTGTGCGCTAGTAGGAGTGAGTTGATATCAGCAGCAAGCACTCAGATTGTCTGTCATGTAGCCTGAATGTGTGTGTGTGTGTGTGTGTGTGTGTGTTGCAGACTGCTGTCAGTATGCAGTCTGGGAAGGAGGACAGGAAGAGTGCTGCACTGAAGCCAGTAGATGAACATGGGAATGAGCCAGAGGAGACTGAGACCATGGTAGAGGGCATAGACTCAGGTGAATGAGTGCTCCTAGTGTAAGAACAGAGAGAGGGAGAGATGGATGTTTGTGTGTGTGAGAGAGAGAGAGAGAGAGAGAGGGGAGAGAGAGAGCAGCAGAGCACAGCATGCACAACAACATGCATTACACAGAACAAAACAGAGCATAGGCATTTCAGACAGCCCATCAAAATTGTTGTTTCTTCACGTTGCTAGTTGCTTCGGTTGCTAGTTTTTGGTCATTTTTGAATGTTTGAAAATAAAATAAAAAACTCCAAATAACACCTTAAAGGTGTCGTAGCGTGAGGTTTACCCACTGCATAACACTACCCTCTGGCTAGCCATTACGTTACACCAATACTGTTGTCTCTCTGTGGTCAAAGGTGAGGGTGGCTCCCCGTCACCCGCTGTGGACCCAGTGGCCGACAGCCTGGTGGAGAGCATAGTGGACTTGCACCAGTTGAGCTCTCTGGGCGGCGTCTTCTACTTTGATGCGTTCCACCTGCCACCTCAGGCTCACTCGCTCAACGGCTGGGAGATCCGACAGGTGAGTCTGCAGAGCCGTTGAACCTGCCTCTGGAATATTCCAGAAAAATCCCATGTGGTCTTAAGGTGATGATAGTACACAGGGTAATCTTTAAAGCAATGTTGTCGAACAATAGCACTGACCATTGATTTTTGGGCAGTTTTATTTGCCAATACATTTTTAACCAGAGATCTTAAATCATCAGCAGACAACTTGCCATGACCATACAGCCTATGGCCAGGACCATCAAACATTAGACCAGAACATTAGGAACCTGTGATGTTATTGCCTGGCAACTTGGCTCAAAACGTTGCCCCATGTACCTTCACCTTTAAGCATGGAGAGTAGCTAGAGCAGAGGTTCTCAAGCTTTTTGGGGCTAAGGCACCCCAGAAATCAAACCAAAACGCCAAGGCACACCGGCTTATGGTAACCCCTGGGCTAGAGGATGTGAACTGTGTTTAGATGAATAGACAAGCACTCTGGGGCAGTGACTCATGTCATATGCTCATACAGTAAGTACTTCCTAAGATGCAAAGACGAACCAACCATTCCAGTGGGCTGATAACTTATTTTCTTTTGCCATGAGATACCTTTTTTTAGATACTTAAATAAAATCTGTATCTGTAAATCTGAATGTGCTTGTACGTGCTGGATATGAGAAAAGTAGTTTCTGGTTTCTTGACTTGTTTGTTAAACACTATGAGAACAATGCAAACGAGTGGTTCTGTTGTTCAGAACAGATGTACAGCAGACATAATGACCTCCCTGCTCCATGACACTGGGGTTATGTTCTGCTTCTCTCTCTCTCTCTCTCTCTCTCTCCTCCTCTACCATCTGGTCAGCTGCTGGACACAGGCCTGCAGGTGTTCCCTTACCCCTCAGAGCAAACCCCTCTGCACAGCTCCACCTCTGGCAAACTGGACGAGAGCGGCGCCCTCTCCTACCTTCCAGTCGGGGTGTCTGTCAAGCTGCCAGACACGGTCATCTTCCTGGAGGACCCCCAGGTGGCCAGATGGGACCCCGCAGGTGAGGTGGACGGATGCTTGTCTGAAGTAGATCATAATTCTAATCTCAACTCTCACTCACCTCTGGCAGCGCTGCACTATGAAACCCATTGGTACTGTAATTGGCTCATTCACTCCCTCACTCTCCACCTCAAGATGGTGTGTGGTGAGCGTTCTGGCGCATATCGGCTGCCGTGCATCACCCAGGTGGGTGCTACACATTGGTGGTGGTTACTAGTGAGGTCCTCTCATCTATGTGTTGTAAAGCGACCTTGGGTACCATGAAAGGCGCTATATAAGTCCAAGGTATAATAATAATAATAAT
Organism: Alosa alosa; assembly: GCF_017589495.1. Taxonomy (NCBI): domain Eukaryota; kingdom Metazoa; phylum Chordata; class Actinopteri; order Clupeiformes; family Clupeidae; genus Alosa; species Alosa alosa. Next base: position 11,870,076 of record NC_063205.1, read on the forward strand.
AATTATTATTTTCAATGGCCTGCCGCTGCGCCGAGCAAAGCGCAAACGACGTTTTGCTGCTCTGCTGCTCTTGCGTGTACTGTGGTCGAAGTTCAACAATTTTGAACTTTGACCGTGGCACGCTGTAAATCACAGGTACCGGTATTTTGCGCTGAGCCCCACGACAAGCACATCAAAAATCTATGGGACATTACCTCAACCAAGAGCAACCTAGCGACGAGCGCAGCGCATGCCGCATACAATGTGAAGTCCCCTTTAGGTGTGCTCAGTTAGCAGCACTTCATTATAGGAATTGTAATTGAGATTTAAGCAGATAATTACTTTATTCATCATCAAGGGGAAATTGCAGTGTTGCAGCAGCAATTTACATAGATAATAAGAAAAACATTCAGATTACACACAGTGTTGGAATTAAAAACACTGTATAAAGAAATATACCAATGTACGTATTATATATGAAAAAGAGGAAAAATAGCCTGTACTGCCCTGCTTATAAAAAATAAACAGTATTACTATTATTTATGAAAAAGCCTTTACTGCTGTGACTATTAAAGAAAAAAAACAGAAAAAAAAAACAGTGCAGGAACTGTGATCAGGCGTCTCTCTAATGTCTCTATGACAACTCTCCCTGCTCCAGACCAGCACTGGAAAACAGACTGCATCAGCGATGTGTCGTACGAAGCAGAGGCCAGGAGGGTCTCCTTCAACATGGACGCCTTCTACGCCTTCACGCTCATGCAGGACATGTACGCCAACATGCCCTTCCAGGACTGGGAGCTGAGGCCCCTGGCTCAGGACTCGGCCCTCCTCACCATCACTGGGGCCCTCATAGACGTCCGAATCACCATCAAGGTAGGAACACCTATAGCCATCAGAGACAGATGGGTATTAAGTCACGAGAGCTTCATAGTGTTGAGTAGATGTGAATAATAAATATCAAATGTAATTATTTGATATTGATTATATATATATCATTATATATAACATTTATATATAATTATATATAACATTTCTAAACCAACCCAGGTGTTTTAGAACAGCAAGACTACCATCAAGGGAATAAGAGTGCCCCCAAGTGGCCATTACAAGTTTTGCATTGCATTCAGTCAAGAGGGCTTGGCTGAGATCGAATTAGGCTTGATAATATTAATTATGGGGCACTAGTTAGTTCAAATTGATAAAATGCGACCAGACCTGATAGAATTTACCCCTACCATCATTCAGTCTTGCAATAAGATCTTCAAATGAGGCTGTGTCTGTTATTAACTTCAGCCACTCTGTAAAACTAGGCCTTACTTGGCTTTTCCAGTGTCAAAGAATGATTCGTACTGCAGTGATAAACCCAGCTAGTGTCAGAGCAGATTCCACTTTAGAAACCCCTGGTGGCAAAAAGGACCTATCTCCAAGTAGACACAGCTGGGGAGACTCTGGCAATGGTGTGGCTAACCAATCGGCAATAGTTTTAATGATTTGTTTCCAAAAAGGAAAGACCAGGAGGCAATCCCACAAAAGATGGAGGTAGGAGCCTGTGACGATCAGAAATCATATTGAGTTCAGTTCCCTGCACGTAGCAGAGCACACTCTGGCACATCCACCTGACACACCCTGACGAGATGTCAATCAGCATCACACTGCCAGTAATAGAGAAGGAAATGTTATTTATTTATTTATTTATTTTTTATCCAGACACTTACAACACAGAATAACAATAAACATTACATCTGTATATTATAGGAGAGCAGATATCCAGTATGAGTACTGAGCAGCCTTTCATGTCTAAAAGGACTTATTAACAGAGCTTAGTCACATTTCCTGAGACCACACCAAGGCCTCTGTGTGCCCTCATTGTATTGCATGTGGCTTTGAAGAACCAAAAGGCAAATTTCATGTGATAGTATATCAGGGCATTTACATACAACTTATATACTCATGCAAATATGAAGTGCTTATGTCAATGCAAGGTGTTCTCACAGGGTAAAGTCTGGGTGTTAATGTAGTTTGTGCTTGTGAATGTGTTTATATGTATGTGTACGGCACAGGATATTTGCAAATACAAATACAGTCTTCAGAGTTGCAATATTAAGCTGGGCAGACAATGTGTTTTTTTGTTCATATGACATGATAACTCGCACTACACATTTCAATCGGACGTGATTGCTGTGCTCACACTGTATATTTTACTGCTTACATTGTATGACAGCCAAAATAAAAATCTGACATGTCAGATATCCAGTAGGGTTGGATCTGAGCTGGAACATTGTCTTCTAGTCAGGCGTTGTGTACCTACTACATGACAAATCAGACAGGAATTCAAAAGTTTGTTGGATCAGACTGATTTGGTGCTCAAATCGGGTCAATATCACAGTGCCTGCTTGGACTTATCCTCTTCCCTTCTCTTTCTGTAAACCTGCAGCACCCTGTAAACTTGCATCATCATTTTCAAAGCATTAATCATCCTTGACGGGCTATTTGTGTACGTCACGGCTCACCAGTTGCTTTGGGTGAAGCAATTGTTTGTATAGTCTGTATAAAAAGATGACCGATGTGGCTCCATTCAGTTATGTTGTATAGAACTAAAGGCCACAATCCCTCCACTGTCTCGCCCATATATATATATATATATATATATATACATCCTATATTCATCCTCTTCACTATATATACAGCCATTGATTGTTTGTGTGTTGCCAGGGTGACCAGTGCATGCTTCAGACGGAGCATGAGCACGCTCCCGCCCACCTCCTTGACCGGTGGATGAGTGCGCCAGCGCTCCAGGCGGCCATGACCAGCGCCGGCATCAACATCTTCACCAGCGATCACTCAGACAAGTATGTCAGCGTCAACGCCAAGGTGAGCCCTACACACAGAGTGTGGTGAGACTGCGTCTGTCTCGGAGTACCCTCAACCTCAGTCCAGTGTTTCGTAGGGCGGTCTCAGAAAGCAGTATTGCAGTAATAGACAGACATGCCACCCATGACTGGAGCGTGGATTCGAGTTGAAAGTGAAAGTTTTTTTTATAAATCCCTTACATGTCCTGTGCAAACCAATAATCCTGTGCTGTTGACATACAAGCTGAGGAAAAGAAAAGGCCTGTGGGAAGTGGGGAACATTCATTTATTTATTCATTTACTTTCTCTGTCTCTGTATGTGCATCACTGTGTGTGTGTGTGTGTGTGTGTGTGTGTGTGTGTGTGTGTGTGAGTTAGGATCCGCTGATTGAGCACACGGTCTATGAGCAGATGGCCCTGGTCTCCTCAGCTGTGGCTTTTGCCTGGAGCCGATGGAACTCACAGTGTGGACAAGAACACCTGGTATTAAAGGTACAGCACACACACACACACACACACACACACACACACACACACACACACACACACACACACACACACTACAACACAATTGTTCTGAGACACACACAAACAACAAGCAGGGAAAAAAACAACCTTCTACACTGTCAGAGGCACAGATGCATAAACTAATCCATAAAAGCCATAATCTAGAAACTAGAAATTGTTCAGGTTGATTCTGAAGAAGTTACTCAGGTATTAGTTAAGTTTTGGTAGTCTCCAAACTCTTTCATACACTCAGACACAAACTTACAAACACTGCACTCTGTGTGAACTGTGCCAATGAGGAAGTTTATTAGATATGGAATTCAGTGTCAGCAAGAGGAACTTGAGCGGAGATCCCGGACTTGACTGACAGGTTTGTAAATATTGCAAAACAGGGAAGCCCGTAACTCATTCCAGTTCATTCCGAGTTATACTAGTCAGTCACTCCCAGCTACCGTGTACAGTCAGCCAGTACAGGACTAACTAAACTTCAGCTCCATTAAGGTGCTGTTGGGAGGTGGGCAAAACCACATTTGCTATGGATTTGCTTCTTCATAATACTGGCTCATGAATTCACTAACTCCTCACCATTAGGGGTGTCACGATTCTCCAAATCCTCGATTCGATGTAATTTTCGATTTTAAAGTCACGATTCGATTTTCGATATTCTTTTTTAATATTACTATTAACGCATTTCTTATATGTTATTTACTCGTTTTGGCCTTTTCCTTTTCTGTTTCGGGAGGCTTTTATTTTGAAACCGCTTTTTATTTTGAAACCGTTCCAACCACGAGGTTGTAATGTAAACAGAAATATAGCTGCAAGCAGCAATGAGGGGGCCAAGCAGAATAGGCCGAAGTAGCCACGGCGACAAGATAGAACTCAGACACCCGCGATCAACACTTTCAACAAGTGTCACATCAAAACATAACTGACTTTGTTGGGCTGAAACAGGGCTGAGTATTGCTTCCGCCTCCGCCAGCAAGCCCCCCCCACCTAATCACCCCTGCCCGTCCCACCCTGTCCCACCCCGCCCTGCCGTTGCATGCACGCATTAGAATGAACTGGATGGAACATGTTGTCATCAGTTTCACATCAAAAAATAAAAGATTGATAAAACACATCAGCAACTACAGATCAAAATGCAATATTGCTAATTACAGCGCCCCCTACAGGTCAAAGGTCACCAAATGTTTTGTGCGTCCTCCTAATGGGGTCATGAATCTATGTAGTAAGTTTGGTTATGATACATAGTAGGGTTGATGAGATATGAGCTTATTTCCTGTTTGGCGGCTTCGCCACCAATTTCGATTGGCTGTTACGGAAGACTACTTTTGTCAATTGTTCCAGAAAGCAATATATTGATAGGTTATGGTCTGAAGATGGTCTGTGCCAATTTTGGTGAAGATCAGATGAAATTTGTGACCTGTGAAAACTTTTTGATGTTTTTGATTAAATCCAATATGGCGGCCGAATCAATTATGATGACATCACAAGTTGGCCTGGGTTGGCCTAAGGACCTCCAACAGTATTACCTGAAACCACTAGTGCATTTTAATTCTAAGCACAACAGCAGCTACAGGCCAAAAGGCATGTTTCTTAATTACAGCGCCCCCTAGAGGTGAAAGGTCACCAGATTTCTTGAGCGTCCCCCTGATTGGGTCCTGAGTACATGTACTAAGTTTGGTTATGATAGATGAATGGGTTGCTGAGATATGAGCTCACTTCCTGTTTGGCGGCTTCGCCGCAAATTTTGATTGGCTGTTACGGGTGAACGGTTTAAGTTCCGAAGACAAAATTTGTGACCTGTGAAAAATTAGTTTCACTTTCAATAAAATCCAATATGGCGGAAAATCCATCATGGCGGAAAATGACGTCATAGGGTGTGTTGAACTCGGCCTGGTCCAAGGATTCCAATGGTACCTCAATTTTCAAAATCGGGCCAACGGGTCAGAAGTTACATCCATGAACGCATGTCCAAATTTGGCCTGTTGGTGGCGCTAGAGCACTCGGGATGCGGACTCGAAATTTGGTGAAATTAATCCTGGGATTCAGCCTAATTAGTGTGCCAAATTTCACAACTTTTCACCAGACGGTTCTATGGGCTGCCATAGATTTCAATGGCAGAGGAAAGATGTGTAATAACTAGACTGCATTTCCGGCGGGAACTGCGAAAGTGTGCTTGCCCTGGTCCGGTCACCAACGTGAGCAGACAGTGACATACGCTATGCTGAATCTGGCTTGATCCAAGCATTCTAACAGTGCCTTTCAGTGTTGGAGCAGTGGCAATACCTCAAAAGCTCTATTCAACTATTGCCTTCTATGGGTGAATGCGGTTCGTTGGCTTTTACCTGTGGCCTGCCTTCGAATTTAGCTTCTATGACTAAAAATCAAATCAATAAAATAAAACAACAGCAGTGATTGGCTGCAAAAATAAATAATGTCACGTCTTGCACCTCTCAAACTGGGCTATCAGGTAACCTAGAGAAAATTTTGAAATTATGAAATATGACTAAGGCATTAAAATGCTGCTTGTTTGTCAGGATATTTTTTCACTGATTTATTTTAGAAATATGAGCTATGAGTGTGAATGTTATATATTCCATCCCCTAATTCTGTTTTACTGGTTTATTTGACAAATAATCTATATGGATTTGCTCTATAAAGACCTAATGTCTGTTTGGGATTGTTTTGAGAGCCTATTGATGTATCTCAGAATAAAGGAATGTCCACAACATTAGTGATGGGGTTTTTTTTGTGTGTGAATGTATTTTACTTAACTCATTGAATGTAGCTGGATACTCATGAACGCATGTCTCTAATAGCCACAATAGGAGTAATTTTAGCAACACCGTATTTTGTGTGGCCCATAACGACCCAGTGGATCGTGAAAATGTGCCAAAATTCACATTCCTTGCTTGTTGTTGGTACATTAATCCCATTCAGATTGCCACTTATCTGAGATGTAAGAGTTCAGTATAGGTTTAAGGTCTGGGGCAGGGATTTGACATTCTGTGACTTCTTCATTGAGGGCTTGCTTAGCAGCACTGTCCGCTTTCTCATTTCCCCTCAGACCAACATGGCCTGGGACCCAGCAAAAAACTACACTCAAGTTCTGGTTCTTTAGACGTTCTAGTTGATCAAGCTCAGCTTTGGTTGTACTTTTTGCGTGACATTAAAGCCTACTGGAAAGATTTTTAATTGCAATTTAATTGAATGCAATTTACTTTTACGATTAAATAAAATTAATTTATCCCCCTCACCCATAGTTTTCTATTTATTTACAAATGTACATAGGCCTACTGTAATTACATTTATACATAGTTATTCTACTGATCTTTATACTATTCATCCTGCACATAAACTTATTCTTACTACTCTTATAATGTTGTTTCTGTACTACAATGACACTGTTTCCACACTGCACATAGCTGTATTTTATGTACATATCTGTTATATATTTGTCATATTGAATATCCATATTTATTCTGTTTTATTATATTCTGTTAATACACTGCATATATCTATATTATTATTTCTACTATTATAATGTTACTGCTACATCTACATACATCATTCTACTTATTGTATGAGATAACTGCTAATACACTGCACATATTTATATTTAATTCATATTACTCTAAACCACCTTCTGTAAATCAACTGTATACTACTGTCTACATTGCACTATATTTCTTGACCTGTCTCTGTATATTTCATCACCTTTCTATACTTTGCATCACATTGAATGCTTACTGTACATGAATCACAGCTAAGATCTTTGGTTGCTATGAAGGCCAGTCGTTCTAAATGGATGGTTGCTATGGCCAAAGGCCAGTTCTATCTCTGCCGTTGTCAAGCGGGCATATCCTAACCTTATTTGATCTTATCTATTTTACTTAGCCTACTTCCATACAGCGAGTCCCATTAAGAAGTGGCCACTTCATTCACACTTAGGCCATCCTTAAAAATATTTTCGTTTGCCGTAACCCGACCGACCCTGTCAATTTAGAACCGACCCAAATATTTATTTTTTTCCCCTTTTAGTCCGACCGACTTGCCGGTTGTAAACTTGCGTTAATACCGACCGATTGTTTTTTTTTACTCTAAACAACCAATACAAATGCAATAAAATAATATTTATTTTAGTAGGCCCAAGTATTGTGAATATAAATTGCCTACATGCAAACGTGGCTCACTTAAAAAAAACCTGTGGCGCCATCTCTACACCATTGGTTTTACGCGATGTCACACTATGGCCTACGCTTCGTTTCATTCACACAAACCGATAACGCTTTTACTTGGCACGAAGTTCTGGAAGAACTGTGGCCAGATCTTTTCTCATCCCTTCTCCCCCTAGTCTAACGGTGACCGTGTCGGAGTATTGAAATTGGTTGTGGTCTATTCAGCATTTCTCAAAATATGGGTCCGCAACATGGAGACTGCTGGTCCGCTGGAGTCGGGAGGAAATTAGGCCCGGTGCTTCATCTGATAATTTGCTGCGCCAGTTGATCAAGAAACCGCGGATCGGCGAAAAAAAGAAAACAAACGTTTCTGCTATCGATGTCATTAAACATGGAGCCCTACAATTAAGTGGTGGTATGAGCATTCATTCAATGCGGCGTCTGCGCCGAGAGAAACTGAAACTAATCGATAACGTTGGTATCAAAGCTCCGCCTCAACCTGTTGGAAGGCTATTTATTTATACAAGGATACAAGGATACAAGGAAGTTTATTGTCACATGCATATAGTTACTGGAAGTAAGAAATGCAGTGAAATTATGTCTGGTGTCAGCCTATTTGTGCATTAATGGGGGGGGGGGGGGGTAAAAGTGCAGTAGAAGAGGGGTTTAGTAGATTAAGTGGCAAGGGCTGCATAAAAAGGTGGGGAGGATTGGATAGTGGGTGGGGGCACCAACAAGGAGCACCAAGAGCAACAGGGGCATTACCAAGGAAGAAACCTTGGGCAGATCCACTGCTCAAGGGGGCTAACCCAACTGCCAGGGGTCTTGTGTGTGTGTTGGGGGATGACAGGGGAGATGGGATAGTGTGCTGTGTTGGAGAGGGCAGTGTGCAATATGTGTGTTGGAGAAGCTTCCTCATGAGACAATGTGCTGTGTATTTGGGGGGGGGGGGGGGCAGTGTGCTGTAAGTATGTTGGGGATGTGTGTTGGAGAAGCTTCCTGATGAAATAATGTGCTGTGTATGTAGGGGGGGGGGGGCAGGGACTTACTATTGCAAGCAGAGTACTGTATGTTATGTATGTGAGTGATGACAGTGAAGATGTGTGTGTGGGCGGGAGGGGAGTGGAGCAGTGACTGTGTGTGTGTGTGTGTGTAGTGTGTAGGTGGGTAGGTGGGGGCACACCATCCAGCACATACACATGGAAACCGATATTTTAGGCACTTGGACACGAACTCAAAACGTGTCTCTCTGAAGCTCTGTTCTAGAATCTTTGCTCTGTTGTTCCCAGAGTTGCTAGGCAACAACAAATAAACGAAATGACAGTCTTTGAAACCAATGGTATCAAAAGTGTACGAGTGATTACGAATGGATGTGTGTGGTTTGCAATTAGAATAAACAAGAAATAACATTTCCAATAATTTCCCATGATAAATTACATATTTGCACCTTCCTTACTTATGAAGCTCACTAATGCCACCGTATTTAGTAAAATGTAATACAACGTTGCCACCAAGCGTTCAGCATTAACGTGACATTGCTTGCTTATTCTTTCGTCAACTCCATGCTTTTAGGAAAACAATCTTTTTATCATAATCGCTCATTGAAGAGGGAACTAGCAGCTCGTTTTTGTAACAGAGATAGCTGTTTATTGTCCCTAGGTTTACAGAAACACCTATTCATATTAATACAAGAAATCAAGTTAACGCTGCCGACCACTGTTTGTCATGGCCCAGAATGCCTTGCATGTCTTTACAACAAAACAACCCAGTAAAACCTCATTTCCCGTAAATATATGAATTTGCATACTTGTAACATTTTTAATAATACTCTCCCATCATGACATTTAACAATAAGGACAATTTTTATTTGAATACCATCAATGTGAAAACAACTCTATTATGTAAGCTATATATAGCTACTACTCTCCTTGCAATTTTAATCCGTAAGTCCATACTATCCCATGGCAGAGTAAGGAGCAAGAATTTCATGATTGGGCAAGCCTGCCCAGAGACATTGTGGCTCCTGGAGAGATTGTGCATACTTGGAAGGCATTGCAGATGCAACTGCAAATGTGAAAGGTGATAGTTACTATAAATGGATGGGTGGTATGCCAAATGATGGAAACTTTTAGAATATTTCTTTTTTTTTTTTTTTTTATGCACCCTCACACTGGAGTCCCCAGTTCATACACAAAATTTGGTATCGATATGTGACAGTGTTCCTGAGATATGGACGACTTCCTGTTTCGGAGCTTCGCCGCCGATTTCGTTTGGCTGTGACGGGCAAACGCTTTCAAAAATCAAAAATCCTTCCAGTAACTTTTGTGAGGCTTGGTCCAAGGATAATGTACGTCAAGTTTCGTGGCGTTCGGACCAAATTTGTGACCTGTGAAAATTTAGTTTCGCTTTCTGTTCAATCCAATATGGCACACGAACGACACGCCCACCTGACGTCATCTTCGTGACCAACTTACACCGGTACTGACCGGACGTTTTAAAGTTGGAACGATGTCTCTGTCTCAAAGGGCCTAGGCGCTAGAGCTGACAAAAAATTAGGGAGACGGGAAAAATAATAATAAAACTTAAGAAGAACAATAAGTGTGCTGCTTTGCAGCAAGCACACTTAATAATAAAACTTAAGAAGAACAATAAGTGTGCTGCTTTGCAGCAAGCACACTTAATAATAGGAAAAGCTAGAAACACAATGGGTGCCTTCGCAGCTTCGCTGCTTGGCCCCCAACTAACATTAGGTTAAAACAGAGACGTGAACATAGTGAAATGAAACAACACAGAATGATAATTTGATTCTTTCAGCACACTCCGAAGAGACCCAAAGTTAGTGTTCATGGAATATGTTCTTATCAATGTGCATTTTAAGCCTTAAAGTAACTTTGGACTGTAACTAGATCACCTTTTCACTTGCTAAGTTGAGTAGCCTAGGCCAAGTTAGTTTTAATTGACGTGAATGAATCCTTCCACAACAGTGATTTCAAAGTAGTAAGAGGGGCTTTGATTTCGGTAGGTTGATGTGTATATTTTAACTGGCTGCAGCCTAAAATTAGAGGAGTGTTGACGCTGCAGTTCAGCACGTGCGTGTGTTTGTGCGTCTTGGCATACATGCTGGACGTGACATTGGGGGTGTGGCTGCATCGTCGATTCTACTTTTAAGTTCGAAGTTCGAGATTGAGATGTAATGTCGACGGATTTCGATATAAAATCGAAATCGTGACACCCTTACTCACCATGTTTGGGCCTCAACATACATACACACACGGCAAATGATTGATAGAAATGGAAGTGTTTTGAAACGGTGGACGTACATAAATTAACTGAACCTTTTGACCCCTCCTCCACCCCCTATTCCCCCAGCACATTCACTTGATATCATCTGTATATTGTTGATTACAAACATGTATCATGCATCTCCAGTTCTAGGGAGTTTTTCTTCACCCCTGTAACCCATGGGCCTTCTCTGATTGTTTAGCACTCTGTAAAGCGCCATGAGACATGTGCAATGTTTTGGCGCTATATAAGTGATAATAAATTGAAATTGATTTTGTTCCATCAGTGTATAATCCGAAGCACACAGAGCGGATTGTCTGTTCATAGTGTTGCCAGAGTGATAACAATGACAGGAATGCATTGAATGTGTAAACATACTTCTGATCTCACTCTTAAGATTTCTGATCTTCTCCGTCAGGTATGTGAGCAGCTGGAGGGGGAGCAGGTGGAGGACGACGCCTGGTCCCTGTACCTGCTGGGTGCCCAGAGGAGTCAGCGGCTGGCCATGGGCGAGGACGACGCCACCTTCAGCCCGCAGCTGGCGCCGCGCTCCGAGTTCCACTCCACCTTCCTGCACATGCTGCTGGACGGCTTGAGCGGCGTGGCGAAGGAGCGCGTGTGCGCGTCGCACCACCTCCATGTGGAGACTGTGCAGAGGCTGCTGTGTGCCACGCGGGTGCTCACCTACTCCTGAACAAACACACACACACACACACACAGAGTGCTCACCTACTCCTGAGCAAAACACACACACACAGGTTGCATACATCGTTACATGTACAGAGACTTGTCAGTGCACACACACACACACACACACACACACATACACTTATGCAAACACCATACATTTAAGCTACATGCTCAAGGCCTCATATGCACTCTCATGTGTGAATGAGTGAACGATTGAGAGAGAGAGAGAGAGAGAGTGTGAGTGTGTGTGTGTGTTTTTAACTCCTGCTAAAACAGATACCAGACACTGAATCATTCTCCTCAGTACATTGAGTTACTTTATTGTGCAAAGCCTTTGTCTCCCCCTCTTTGGACATACAAAAGTGTATGAAGTCAAAACAGTGATGAACACAGCAAGAACATGAGACAAAGAAAAACCATTGTGTGCTTGTAACAAACAGTAACAAAAAAATAGATATAATAAAGAGAAAAAGAGGTTTTAAACCCCCCCTCACTCTTCATCTAATAACATAGAACTAAAATAATAAATTATGTTCCCCTTGGAATTGGCAGCTTAAAGAAATAACCAGTTCATGATTTCATGACTTTGTGTAGCTGCTATTAAAATATGTAAGTCACTGATTTAGAAATAATTGGTGGGGAAAAAATGTGCTTAAAAGGCAGCTTCTTTGTCAAGCCCAAGTGCCATCTTGGATTTAGAAATAAATCTATGAAAGAAAAATAAAGTGAGTATTTCAAAACCAGGCAGCCAAAGCTCCTATCCAAAGGAAACAACAATAAAAACAAAAACATCCATGATTCAATTGGGCAGTGTCCAGGACGTGAATTTAGTGTATCACGATCGTTTATGCACCCAGTCGCAATGCAACAGCGATGCCAAATTGTGTTCTCAAGTTGATATGGCAACGGGGGAGCCCGCAGAGTCATGTGTCCATATTGCATGTCAGTTTCTGTGGCAGCACTGCCATCCTTGTGTTAGAGGAGCGCAGCCATCAAGTTTGAGCTGAGCGGAGCTGACCAGACCAGAGCAATCGAGAGCAGAACGGCATAAGGACAGCAGAGTCAGGTGCTGCAGATTACAATACTGCTGCTCCACACATACACACACGCAGGTGAACTAAAAAAGTAATTAAACAAACACAAACAAGTGATTGCAGCACAGGTAGCGTGAAGTGCAAGGGTGGAGGTTGTAGGGTGGTGGTGGAGGTGGTGAAGGGCGGGGAACTGGTCTGGTCCCCCCCACCCCTTTGGTGCCTTGTCCCGACTGTCCCGTGGCTTCCGCTCTCCGCTGGGCGGTCAGACGGGGGGCTGTCCGTTGTGCCGGAGGCTGGTGTAGGGCCACAGCAGCTGCTGGATGGTCATCCAGGAGTCCCCGGTGCCCACGGGGGCTGCGTCCGCCGCCGGCTGCAGCACCAGGCTGGCCAGGATGGCCAGGAGGCCGGCGAGCACCAACAGCACGGCCGCCCACACCCACAGGCTGCGGGGCAGGCCCGGACGCCACGCCGACAAGTTGGGGAGAGAGAAGGAGGGGGGCGAGGCCATGCTGCCGGTGGCGAAGTGGAGGGGCTCGTCTGTGGACGGTGTGGACCCTGGTTGCTCCTTGGGAGGGGTGGGGCTGGGAGTGTGGCTTTTGCTGGAGGATCCGAGAGAGTGAGAGAGACAGAGGGAAAAGAAAGAAAGGAAAGAAGGGAGAGAGAGCAAGAGATGGAGTGAGAGAGGAAGGGATGCGAGTGAAGAGGATAAAGGGAGAGAAAAGGGGATAAAGAAGAGGACGCAAATAAGAGTTAGGAGAGAATTCAATCAATATATTTGAGGAGTTGGATGTGGAGTACATATGACAGCTCGGCAGTACAGAAGCAAGCGGCAAGACAACGACTTGACTATTAAGATAGGACTAAACCCAAAATAGCGACAGATCTGGTTGATGGAGGCGTTCATCACTTCAGAAGCAAAAGCTCAAAGATGAGACAAGAGGAGAGCCATCTCCAGAGGTCTAATCATGATGGATGGAAGGAAGATAGGCCATGTTGTACAAAGAAGAATAGCTGCACTGGACATAGCACGTTTGTAGGCAGGTTATGGGGAAGATTAGCTGAGAAGTTCGACAGAAGTACATACACACAAGATGACTGCGGACGTTCTGCACCGTTAAACCTTTGGAAGAAAAAGTAGAGGATTAATGTTAAGGAAGTGTTTATGAGCCATCATTTACTGATATCATTTAAAAGTGCACTCAGAACCTAAGTAGCATATTCAACCCACCTCATATAATAAGATTTATTTTTTACCTAATTTAAAAACGTTATATTCCAGATGACCTTAGTTTGGAAACCAATGTGTATCGTAAGAGAGAGGGTCTTATTCCAGAAGACCTTTAGTTTAGAAACCAATGTGTACCGTAAAAGAGAGAGTTTTACAGTGCATAGTGGGTTACTGCAAGTTTTGTAAACAACTAATGGAGGTTACTGAGGTGTAGCACAGTTGTCCACATATTTCCAAAGGTCTAGTGCACATTTAAATGGCCCTGAAAATGCGGCTCAGAACGAGATGTTCAGAACGACGGCAAAAAACAAGGCCTCGGGGCAAATTGGAGAATCAACAGTAATGGTCGACGTGTCCAGAAAGTGATGGAAACCCAGAGATCATGTAGATGTTATTATGAAGATCTGACACCAGCAGCAATGCTCTCTGCACTGCAGGGGGCTTGTGATGGGAGGTGTCCCCTGTGCATGTCAAAAGAGCTGCAGACAGTGGCAAGCGACGAACGCCACCGATTGTGAAAGAAGCAGTTTGCGTTTTCTTTCCACCTCACTCACTCATTCTCACACACACACACACACACACACACACCTTTGGAGCAGTTACCTATTTCCCTAATATTCTCCCAGTCTCCCCCCACTAAACCCCATCTTGTAAGTGATGAGCCATTTTCTCACACCCATATGCACATATTGTAGTGCACACACGCTTATAACACACCCACTCATAGCATTTCAGCAGCATGAAAGCATTTCAACTCCACAAGGCTGGACTTCAACCTTTCTTTCACCTCTCCCCCCACACACACACACACAGCGCACATGAAGCATCTCAGCAAGCACGAGAGCGAGGCGAGTTGGATCGGCGTCGAGTGTGTTCTCACTAACATCTTGAGGGGCATAATGAGGGAGGTGAGCTTGTTGCCCAGCTCCGTGAGGCTGGACTTCCTCCTCTCCACCACCGGTTCCTCTCGCCGCTCCTCCTCTGAGTGCGAGTCTGTGTCGTAGCCAAACCTGTCAGTCACAAATAGCCACACGTCACTGACCCCAGACCTGCCTCAGCGCCCCACCTGCGCCACCTCCAATCAGGGCTGTATGGCATATGTCAGCTACAACTGATCACAGACCAGTTTGACAAATGGCAAAATGGCAGCTCTGCTTTATGTATAAAGTAACCAGTGATACACCGTTGTGTTTTTTTTCACCCCTCCATCCAATTGCAAAGCATGGTGGTTAAATTGAATGTTGAGTCACCTGCCGAAATACAAGATGGACAACCTGAAGGCATGCAGTGATATCTACTTATCTGATCAAATTTAGTGCATCACTGGTTACGGTCACCTCGAGGAGGAAACACACTGGTTCCCAAAAGTGAGGCTGCCAGTGCCAGGTTATGCCACCTCCCTTTAGAATAGAAGCAGTTGTTGATGGCTCGTGTTGATACAGGGCTGGCCACACCTTACCGATTCACATGCGGATAGTCGTCCAGACAGTGTCTAGAACCTTCACTGTCGGGCCATGCCCCAGAACTAACGAAGCGCTTCAGTGGCGGGCGCTGACCGCTGCCTCCTTTCCTGCAAACCACGTCAGGTCACATCACATCAGATCACATCACATCATTCTCACAGGCTCCTGTACTCGTTTCCCCCCCGACTTTGCATTATGGACACGGCTAGGCTCGGCCATGCAAATGCAATTTGTCTCAATCCAGGTTATAGAAAATGCAAAACAAATGGATCAGGCCTCACAGGTCATTTTGTACACTTTACATAACCTCAAAGTGCATGGGATGGCACACAAATGACCTCAAAAGTGCATGTAATTGCATGCAGCTGACCTAAAGGTGCATAATGATTACATGTAGTTGACCTCAGAATGCATATAATTGCATGTGGACTGCAGATGAGAGGGTTGCATGTGTATTAAGTTTGATACATACCAGGGGGGTCTCCTGGATAGTCTGTCAGTTTCCATGTCTCCAGAGTCTGGGGATTTGGACTGTAAATAGAAGGTTACAGGGACAGGTGAAGGTATTATTCAGCAGATCAGGGCAAGTCAAGGTAAGGTAATGCCACATAGAATAGTTCATACATATAATTCAAAATGCATTACACAAACAGGAGCTTTACAGCAGGGTTGTGCAAAATTCTAATTGCAATTCTGCTTCCTGTTTGCTACCTCAATTGAAATGCAAGTGAAATTCAAGAATTTAATTGGAATTTAAGAGCCAGTTTCAATTCAATTCTGGAATTTTGCACAACCCTGCTTTACAGAGCCCAGCACCTGAACCTTAAAGACTGGACCTGAATACAGCGACACTTAACAGTAGTACTTTAAAATACAGTATATAAATGCTACAGCATATAAGGGTGAAAGACAAGACGTTGTTTTTTTTTTTATGTCCGTGGTCTATAAACTCTACAAAAAATAAGCAATAGTTCTGAAAACTCTTTGAAAAGATTGTCCCCTACAACTGTCCACCAGTTCCAACAGAAGAAAGGTTTATGAAAAACCAAAATAATTCCTAATGAAGCTCTTCTCTGGCATATTTTTAAGAGTGTCAGGAGTGACTTATCGAAATGCCACCAGTGAGTTGTGTTTTGAACGTAAAATATTGACAATGTGTTCCCAAAATATGCATTTTCCATCATCATCATTCAGTACAGCACAAATAAATACCCTAATTTTAAAATCAAATCAAGTGGCTGCAGTCATTAGAGGATTTCCATCATAGCAAGAAGACTCCTATTGACCCTTTACCACAGCAGCATGGTCAGTAAATCTCAACAAATTTGGTGCCTATTTGACCGAGAAAAGACAGAAAGTGACCCTGTGCTGACTTTGCATCTCACGGTACAAAACAGTGTCATTCAGCATAACACAAAAAATGTATTAATTGCATTATTTTGTAAACAAAGAAGATTATAAACAGGCAATTATGAATAAGCATACATATGGCTTTGAAACAATGGTATTTTTAGATATGTCCAACCTTTTTATGATCTGTAGCGATAATGAATATCAAAGTTTTTTATTTTTCTCCATAGATGCAATTATCTATTGAAGGAAAGTCACATGAACCTACCTGTTCTGTTGCTAACTAAAACTCTATTCTGAAGTGTCTTAACAGTTTTTCCTCATGGCTACAATTGATTTAGCTAGTGATTTTCAATATTTTCAAATAGAATTATGCAAATTAATACTTATTTTTATGGGAAAAGTGTTTAGAATGTTTTGAATGATTTCATTTTCATGTTTCATGAAAAACACAAAATAATATCATGGTATTTGTCTTTTCCTTCACACATTTTCCCACACACATTTTTCAAAATATCTGCATTCTATTATTAATCTTAAAGTGTGGTCTTAGCACACCATAGCATAGTGCTACCATAGCATGTCTAAACATACTGTTATAGTACCGTAGTGTAGCTTATTTACATACAGCTACTGCTCCCAATATTATTATTAGTAATAATAATAAGATTAAGAAGCTAAAGGATAATGATAATATTAAGACGACTATTAATGCCTTAAAATGGCTGTTTTCAGGACAGTTTCATTCAGTGCAACAGAGAAGGGTCATACAGTACAACGGTAATATTGACATAAAACCGCTAGGTGAATGATCCAGAAGGAATCACAATTGGTTCATACAAAATGTATATAAATTCCTTTATGAACAAAAAACATGTTAAGACTTATTTTGTGGAAACGTACAAAAGACCAAGCGTCCCAAAAGTAATGAAAGGCCTTGAAAATTAAAAAGAGAATAACTGTCTTTTTATGGTCTTTGAAGTTTTGCTAAACTTATATAGTGAATATTACTAAGAATGTTCCTTCCATATATTATTTTCAAATAATCCATTGTTGCACTTTTTTGCGTCATTTGTTTCTATGATCAACAATGTTATATCAAACAAAAAACTAAAAACAAAATGTATAATAATATAGGTGACATGTTTGTGCACATGGCATGGTCAAATCAAGAAAAAAGATCATTTTCTATTTCTATTTTTTGCTGGGTTGACACACCTCATTCATCATCATTACAGACTACTGAAAGGGCACAGGAAGTGAGGTATAAGTGAATCTGTTACTGCGTGGAGCATGGGTATGTGCATAGGGGTCAATAAAAAGCGATGGGTAATTGTACGTGTGTGATGAATGGACGTCCAGTAACTGTGTGTGTGTCGCACGACTCTGTGCTGAGGGTTAGTCTCACCAGGTCTCCACTGCGTGGGATCACTGCGATGCTGACCCGTCGTGAGGAGGACTGCTGCATGTTGGGTAAGATATGGAGAGAGTTTCATAACAGCTAAATATACAGCTCTCCATCAATCACACACACACACACACACACACTGTATATGGTTGGTGTCAAATTACCACCAACTGATTAGAATTAGCACTAAGTCACTGGATGGGCCATTTCCATTTAAGGCTATTTAAACAAAGTCCATACTAGTGTTTTTATAAGCCGGGACTAGAGAAACACACACTTATGGTGTAGGTTTAATCTGAAATGAATCCCAGCAGGAATAATAGTCTGCAATGGTTTAGAGTAAACAGTAAAGAAATTAATCTGTAACCTTGTTATTATCTTCACCTACAGTTCATGGAACTTACCTTATAGTACTGTGAACCAGACTGCTTCTTATTCCTAAAGTCATCAGCTGAAAACAAGATGGACAACAACAACTTGCAGTATAAATATTTCATATGATGCAACAGCATTATAGTAGTTAGGATCCTAGTGGCATAGTTGTTCATGTCCAAACATTACACATCCAGAATACAGATTTTTTATTTGTAGCTTAAGTGTGAGTTTTGCCAACTTAAAAATGTTGAGACAGAGGCAACAGACTTAATGTTCATCACAACTACAGATCACAGTTAATGGTTTTATATCTTATTATCTCTAAATAACGAAAATATATTTTAAAGATGATCATTCACACACAGCTTTAATCCACAGTCTCCAATGGTCATGTTCACTACAGCTGATGAGCAGTTATATGGATGTGGTTATTATTTCCAAGGCAGTCCACATGATTGGGCAAACCAGGGGAGGACACTTAAATGTGAAACTGTTGATCCCACACAAAGGCTAAAAATACCAGTTTAAATTACCCAGCCAATATAACTTCATGGCAATTTGGCAGCGGCCATTATCCAAAGCAACCAGGGTGGATAGACTGTACATGAATATCAGTGTGGTCCCTGGGTATCGATCGCATGAGCCTGGTGGTGTTAGCACCATGCTTTACTAGCTGTGCTGGAGTTGTAGACCATGATTACTACATTTATATTTAGTCACATAGCAGTTACTTTCATCCAAAGTGACTCACACTGTTCTGTTGTGCAGATATAGAGTTTTGTAAGGATGCAGGGATGGAGCTACCTCTGAATGTCATGTTTATGTTTAGTTATATAGCAGATGCTTTTGTCCCAAGTCACTTCAATTCAATTTAGTTTGATCTATTCTACATAGCGCCATGACATGAGAATGTTATGTCATCTGAAGACGCTCTACAGAGCCCAGCTGGACAAATACACGGTTTGATCAGGAGGCGGGGACAGAGGTGAGGTTCCTGGTTACCTCTGTCCATGGCGTGGGAGCCGAAGGAGCGCTCGCTGTGTGTGACGGTCTCTCGGAGCTCCAGCAGCTCGGCGTGCTCCTTGGTGTAGGTGCGCCGCAGGTTCTCTACGTGCTGGATCATCACCTCCACGGCCTTACCAATACGGCTCTCCTGCAGGGGGGCACAGCAATGGGCATCTTTAGGGTAGACTGGCAGGCACACACAAACACCTCTCTGTCTCTCACACACACACAGTATGTGTCTCTTACAGGTCTTTACACAGTATCTATGTCTTTCTCACTCTCTTACACACTTACACACACACACACACACACAGTGACCCAGACCTGGTGGATGGCGCCCAGCATCTCTGAGCGGCTGGAAACCCTGACCATGGACTGGATGAGGATCTCCAGGTTCTTCTGCAGCCGATGGATGATCTCCATGGACTGACCGTCATCCTCACAGAGAGGGATCAGGGCCTGGGGAAGAGTACAGCACAACAGTTAGCACACACACACACACACCAAGGTCATCCTTTCAAAAGGAGATTGATGGCTCAGTGTTGACAAGATCAATAAACACATTACTTCACTTCAAGACACACACGTCCACACACACATACTTTGTTGTATCAATATCATCTACAGACAAAGAACAGGGCCTAGACAGACACATTAGAACAATGTGTGTGTGCTCAAGTGGACTGTATATTGTTCTCTGAGAACAATATACAGTCCACTTGAGCACACACACACACACACACACACACACCTTCATATCATGCCAAGGAAATAGTGAGTAGTACCATTATAGATTTACAAAATAAAAAAAAAAAATAATAATCATCAAGGCATGCAGTCTGTTACAGCAACTCCCACTTTCTCTCCCAACAAGATACCCCTGTATCTCTTCCACATTAGGTAGGACATTTTGGACTAGACACCCCCGTATCTCTAACACATTAGATAGGACAATTTGGACAATTCCCTCCTTTTATCTCAGGTCTCCTGAACTTCAATCTGTCCACTTTTCTCCTCCAGTGTTGGTCAACAGTTGGATATTACCTGCCTCTCTCTCCCCCAGATGATTTGAGTTCAGTTGCTCTATTTGTATAAGTGCATACTCAAAACAACAACTATACAATCATTATAATTGTTCATAAGCAACTAGTCCAATCAACAGTTGGATATTACCTCTCACCCCCTGATCCATTTGTATAAGTGCATACTCTATACTCATTCTGTCTGCCTATCCCCCTATCCACCTCTATACTCTTCTGTCTGCCTATCCTACTTGCAGTAAGTTTGTCTCCATCTTTTACTCTACTCCCTTTCTTCATTTAGCACTGCCTCCCAAGTCAATTGCGCACAGAGCTATGCAAAACAATCACCGGCCCCTATTGCGATATGAAAGATTCTGACAATGACCACAACAAACGACATGCGACACAACCTATGGCTCTCACACACACACACCTCTTCCACCCCTCTCAGTCCCTCCCCCCTCCCTCTCACCTGCAGTAATCCCTGGCAGCTGGACACCTCGCGTCGGACGTTGTCCTCGGCCAGGTCGCGGGAGCGCTCTTCTAGCCGCAGCCTCTTGTCCAGCGTGAACATGTCACACTTGAAGCCCAGAGACAGGCGGTGGAACTCCGCCTGACAGGATGGAGGAAGCAGGATATTTACAGGTGACACACACACACACACACACACACACACATAGGCATCTATATTCACATAGATGCATGAGGATTTTTCTTTAGACATGTTGTCAGGCAGAAGAAGAAGAAGTGTGACCAAGTTAGAAGAAAAAAGGTTACATTCAAATCAGGACCAGGAAACTGAAACACTAGCTATGGTTATTGCTCTGCTGTGTCCATAGACATAGCTAACCTAAAGTGGGCCAAGGCAACTTTTGAACCTTTTATTTTCTGTGAAGTCTTAAAAGTATCTCCTTGGTGAGCCGAGTATGCCGTTTGTGCACCTATCGTGAACCCAACGCTCTGGTGAAGAAATACAACACCATGACTCACCTCAATTTCCTTTTCACTGGCAGACAGGCTCCAGCTAAAACAATAACACACAAACAAACAAACACACACACATTCATGTTCAGCTTTTACATCATGGAGTGACATTCCTACCAAGTAAACATCTAATCATCTGTAGATAATAACTGTGATGTGTGTGTAATGCATCACCGGGAAAATAATGCAAGGGCTTTATCTTTATTATATAGCCAGTCTGCCATGTGCCTACCTGTTTCTCCTGTCCTCACGATCACTGGCATCTTCAGAGACAACTGAGGTCTCACCTGGAAAAAGAGAGGAAGGGTGAGAGAGGGGGACAACAGAAACATACAGGAGAGAGAGAGAGAGAGAGAGAGAGAGAGAGAGAGAGAGAGAGAGAGAGAGCTCTCAAGTGAGCAGTCCTACCTTCCTTCTCCGTTGCAGCAGACACCTCACTGTCTTCCTGTACTTTTTGTCCCTCGGGGGCCTCTGTACTCTGTTCCTTCTCCTGAAGCAGGACAACAGAATCTGCATCATTGCCCTGCTCTGACTTGTTCATTGTCTTCTTCAGACTTGTTCAACACTCAATGGATTCACAGCTCTGTCTCTACAGTTAGCGAATGACTCCTTCCCACCTGTTAACACACCTACACACACACACACTCTTTTTCTCTCTCTCTCGCTCACCCTTCCGCCACGAGTCACTAATAGAGCTGTTCCACAGCACAGTAAAAAAAAAAAAAAACACACACACACACACACATACACCGGGAAGGCCAGACCGACCACATTTTTTTAATGGCACTTTAGAGTCATAGAGGAAGCTCAGCATATCTATAAAAATCACCACCTCCATGTGGCAGGAGTCGCACAGCACACTCAGAGTTTACAGAGTGTGTGTCCTGAGAAATTAGAGCAAAACCACATTAACAGTGAATGCTAATAAACTACAGACAAATTTCAGAATGTCTCTATACCTTTATAGAAATATTTTCAACCCTTCTCTGAGATATTAGCAATGGTTTAAGCAATACCATTTTAATCATCCATCGATCAAATGATATGATGATTTCTGGCCACTACAGTTGCTCGATTATGGCAAAAATCATAATCACGATTATTTTCATCAATATTAAGATCACAATGATTTAACACGATTACTCAATGATTTTAGAAACATCATCCATTTTTTTCAACTCTTGAAAAAAGTCTAGTCTAGTATGAAAGAAGTTTAGTCTTTATGATTCATCTACAAACCGCAATCCTTAATATATGTACATTCAGTTTACGAATATATCACGTGTCATGCAATGATGAGGCTGATGACTCAGTGACTAGAGCTGCAGTACTACAGATGTGGACTAGTTCAGCCCAGGAAGTGCAGAAATGACTGTCGTAACGACTGAAACCAGCGCGTGGGAAACCAAGCCAAAGATTGTTAAGGCGGAGCAAGATGTTTCATCAGGAGCCACTTCCGGGAACCCGGATCGCACGAGGGGGGGGGGTCAAAATCCCCCTTTATGCAGAGCAGAGGCAGCGACTGCTCCATTGAAGTCTATGGGCATAGCTCAGAATTTCACCACATATGCTAAGGTCTTGGTTCTATAGAGTTAGGAATGTGAATTTCGGGCACATTTTCATGATCCTCAAACCCTTCTGAACATTTCAGGTACATTTTTAGCATTTTTGAGCATTCCAGTCTGGAGAAAATCAACCTTATATCAGGTGTGCCCGGTTATTTATGCAGCTGCTGTTGGCGGTTGCAACGCACGCCGTCAATACGCCATCGACACGCCTCTTTATGCAGACAGGATTCGATCCCCATTTTGCGCCCATAGACATGAACTACGACGAAGTATCTTGCTCCGCCTTAACAATCTTTGACCAAGCTCTTGGCACCAACAGAGCAGATGCTAACTGACTGATGGTCACCAAAAGCCTGCCCCCTCCTGGCCTAAGTAGTGCAGTGCTACTCACCAGGGCCATCTTTTGCTTGTTAAGTGGGGAGTCTCTGTCGCCCCCTGGAGGAGACTGTCCTGCAGTTGCATCCGGTTTGCTACCGTCTGGAGCGCCAGGGTCACTGGTGACCTGGGAGTCATCCTTAGCCTTGTCGGAGGAGTCAGCAGGGGTGTTGTTTACACCGCTGGTTGCCGTGGTGATGTCTGAGGATTCAGTCTTAGTGCCTATGGGAGGGAAGGGACAGATGAGCAAAAGTGAGTAGGAAAGGGGCGGGGCATATATGGGAGAAAGCCAATAATCATAGCCGACGTGCTTTCCTTAAACTCACCTGCCATGGTGACAGTTTCTGTGGCAGAATCTACTGCAGTCTCCTCCTCCTCTGCTACAGGGAGCAGGCTGGTCCTGTGACTATGCAAACACACGCAAACACACACACACACGCAAACACACACACACACACACACACACACACACACACTTAGGCTTTGCCAACACTTGCACACACACTTAGGCTTTCTGTGTAATTTTGCATTGTAAAGTCTACCTGTCTAGGAGCTACAATCACACCAAGAAAACATTCAAATGAATTGAAAAGGTGGCGGGTTCTTGCAGGCAGCAGGCAGAGATGGTGGCTTACCTCTCCAGTGCACCAGTGGAGTCTGGAGGCTGGTGAGGCAGCTTCTGCAGGAGACAAAGACAAAGTGAACTCCAAGCCAACAAGCCAAGCTTTTGCCACTACCACACACGAGAAACAAAGATTTTTTTTTTTTACATCAAATTTACATATGCCCAAGCCCACGTTGTGTACCCTACCTGAAATTCTCTTGGGCAGCCACACACACACACAAACCTGTCTCCTGGCATTCCATGTGAACTGAACTGAAACAGTGAGCAAGTCCTTTTAACTAACGCAGGCAATAAAATGCTAATTCATTACATAACATCTGGGCTATCAAGAGCCCTGTGGCTGAAAGGGATAGAATAGAGAATGTGCACGAGAGAGAGAGAGAGAGAAAGAGAAAGAGAAAGAGAGAGAGAGAGAGGTTTGCAAGCACAATCTATAATTTTTTGTTGTGTACAAAAGATTGATGAGTCTTTTATGACATATAAACAATGTTTAGAGCTAGATGAAGAAGACATCTCTAAAAAGCTCTTTGTTTAAAATCAATTCTGTGTTGAGGGTAACGTTTGTCCTCTTAAAATTCTCCTTTCATTTGGTCAGTAGACCATTTTCATAACACACACAAACCAATCTGACAGGGATGGCAGGGTACCTAAAAAAAGATCACAATATTCATCACATATCCCCACCCATACACAGAGACTGATACACAAACACACACACACACGCACAGAGCCCAGACCCAAGGTAGGCATGGCTATGCATGATCCTGACACCACAGTAGTGTTTCTAAGAGGCTGCTGTTGAGCTACAGGATGGACTACACAATTAATTTTAAGACAAGAGGAGCAAAGTATGTTATGCTCTTTATGGTCTTCCTGTGTTTTGCTGTGTGTCTCTCTTATTTGAGTGGAAATGGGACACAAAAAGATATGTATGAAACAGAGTGCAACAACAGAGAGTGAGACAGCCATTTCCCCTCATCATGTCATTAGGGTTAAACCTATTGCATCTCAGAGACTCTAACTAAAAACGAAATAGGAATATCCTCAATACAACATAATGATCCAGGCAGAAACACACACACACACACACACACACACACACACACACACACACACGCACTAGAGATGGGTGACCGCAGAGAGATGCAGTGGACGATTGAAAGCATTAAAAAGTCATCAATGAAACAACAGACATAAAAAACGAAGGCAGGGATCTGCACACACAAAGAGTAGGTTTTACACAGATGCAAGGACTTGGAAAAGTTTCTCATCATACACACACACACACACACAAACAAACACACACACAAATTGCACATTTGCGTGCGTGCGCGCATAAACACACACACGCATGCAGTCCAGCATACCTCATGTCTCAAGCAATCCCAGCCCCTTTAAAGCTACATCAACTAGACAGTCAATAAGAGCACCGTTCCAACTCAAACAAAAACACTGTCTGCTTTACCCTGGAAAGGACCCTGCTGCTGTCCATTTGGAGATGAGTGGCTAGAAACACAACACACACATACTTCTGCTCCTCACACCCAACTCGCACAGTTAATGAGAGAACATGCATATAAGGGCAAAACGAGAGTGAGAGAGACCGAGAGAGAGAGAGAGAGAGAGACCGAGAGAGAGAGAGAGAGAGAGAGAGAGAGAGGCAGTGTGCGGCTGGGAAATTAGAGGGAGGAAAAAAAAGGGGAAGTAGAATGAAAAAAGATGAATTGCTAATAGAGAGAGAGAGAGAGAGAGAGGAAGGAAACTTCCTCTGAAACTGACCTGAGAGTCGTTGAGGCTCATGGTACTGGCCCCCTCCTCTCCTGTGGTGCTCTCACCCGACGCGGCCTCCGCACACCTGACCACGGGACGACAGGAAGACAGAAATAAGTGAGTGTGGTGATACTTTTTCACTTTTCTCTCTCTCTCTCCTTTTCTCCTTCTCTCGTCTCTCTCTCAACGGAGCAGGAAGCAGCTGGGCTCATGCGTTGTGACAGTGGAGTTGTGTGTGTGTGTACGAGAAAGAAGAGCAAGATTGACAAGAGGGCAATACACTATGTGAGTGTGAGCTTGTGTGTGCGTGTGTGCGTGTGTGCCTACGTATGTGTGTGTGTGTGTGTGTGTGTGTGTGCGTCTAAACCCTCTCGCAGGTGCTCTGGTCACCATGCAAAACACCTCTCCATAGGCACACACTAATCGAGCCATCCCCCACACTGCTTTGAAAGGCAAATGTGGCTTAAAGGCAAAACAAAAAAAACAAATGTCTTCCATTACCCAAATTAAGTGCTGCTATCCTTTACTACTAATATGCACGCGTCATATATTACAGTAAAGCAAAAACACTGTAAAGCCTTAAATAAAAGCAAAAACAAACCTAAGACCTCACCTGGGAGATGGAGAAATGGTTTCACCCAGCTCAGCAGGTGTGTTGCTGGGAGATACCATCTCCTCTTGTCCAGGGGAAGCTTCTGAAGGGAGGGACTCCAGCACTGGGTTGGCCTTGCTGGTTTCAGAGGGCACAGGGTCTGAGAAAAAAGGCAGAAAAACAGTGTTGAACAAGTATGTCCAAGAACGCAGAGAGAGAGAGAGAGAGAGAGAGAGAGAGAGAGAGAGAGAGAGAGAGAGAGAGAGAGAGAGAGAGAGAGAGAGAGAGAGAGAGAGAGAGAGAGAGAGAGAGAGAGAGAGAGAGACATTGTAGCATAGAAGAAGAGATGGAGGAATAGAAAAAAAAAAAAGATTACTGCGTGTAAAAACAGAGTCCATCCTCACCAGCTGCTGAAGTGTGTGTGGGAGGAAGAGGAGCAGGATCTCGTTGCTCAGCACACACAGTCTGCTTGTGGGCGTCCTCGGGCCCAGTGCATTCTGGGAAGTTGGCTCCTTCCTGTGGGCCACATGGGAGCAAAAACAACCTTAGTCAAATGTGATTTTATTTTTGTTTATATTAATTCACTCTTCATTAGAATCGATCAAATCAGCTAAAGGTATGTGGGTATATTTGACCGGCAAATCAATGTAGATACCAACATGGACAGTCCTCTCCGGGTCACTGAGCAGTGGAGTCTACTTGTCTACTCAGCTCTTCCAAGTGTGTTCTTTTTCAGGTGTGAACTACGTTGTTCCTGAAAGGCTATTTTTAGTCCATGGTGGCTGCTCAGGGATCAAATGTCCAAAATATGTTTCCTTATTAGCTAGGATCTCTCTGCCATAGCTGACCAACACACCACCATTTCCTGTTTGCCACACACGCACACACCAGGAAGGAGCATCCCCATCTTCAAAAGGATCATCATGGTAACGGTCAACCATGTGACCGGCGTTGGCCAATGACCCTTAGCCAAAATCACACTGATGAGCGAGAGAACAATGGCCTGACTATGCACACGGAATGTGAACGAGGGACGATGACAATAGGAAGTGGCCGGACTCTTCATTCCTCAAAACAGATGGTCTTTTTTGAGTTCATGGTGAAAAGTTCATGACTGAACTGAAACGGCTGAACTTTTATCACAGCGTTAAAAACTAGTCTTCACAGCTTAGGCTTTAAGACAGCTCTAATAGATCTAATGTTTTCAGGATATTGTCTACCACACTTCCATCACTTCCAGTGAACAAGTTACAAACTGGGCTTCACAGAGAATCTGGCACATCCAAGCAGTCTAACTAGATCCTTTACACATTACTGATTAGTTTCCTACTACATGGATTAAGTCTAGTCCTGAAGTTTTCTTTTTAGTCTAAGGCTAGGCTTAATCCATGTCCAATCCATTTTCTTATAATGGGCAAAATACTAGAGCAGCTACAAATGGAAAGCATAATCTACCTGTTGTCCACTGGATTCTGTTACAGCTTCAGTCTGTGGCTGTGGGGTTTCTGAAACAGAGACAAACACATTTGATCAAACGTTTACCCATTCATAGCAAACACATCCCTTTTAAGATTCACTCACACTTTTTACATTAAGGCTTTTCCTCATCATTTATACAGCATAAAAATACTTGCAGTAATTTATACAAAAACAAGCACCAGGATGTGCCATGTCTAATTATGACATCTCTCTCTTTCCCTCTCCCTCTCCAGTGCTTGGCTCTCAGTCATGCAGACACAGGAAGGATTGGAGGGTGAGTGTGTGTGTCTGTGTGTGTGGAGTTAGGGTAGAGACGGGTGAATGGCAGCCCAGATTACAGTATGACATGCCAGGGGTCTGAGAGAAGCAGTCAGACATGGTTGGATTGGATTTGTGTGTATGTGTGTTTGTGTCTGTGTGTGGTTATACACTTCTAACAATTTGTGAGTGATCGTATGCGTATATGTATCTGGTTCTAAATGTGTGTGTGTGTGTGTCTCAGAAACCATGTCTGTGTGACTAATTGTTTCCAAGTGTGTTGCTGTACACACACACACACACACACACACGCACACACCAGGGTCTGAATCAGCGAGGCCTGGCCAAAGAAGGTAGGGCTCCTGAGGAGACCCGGGGGACAGCCATAGAAGGCCAGGGTCCAACGGGGTCCACTCTGCCCTGGCTACTGTCAGAGCAGCCAGGCTCTTAAGCTGCCGTGGATGGCTGGCTGCCCTGTGACCACTAGGGGATTAAGGCGGAGATGCTAATCCACTCGAGTCGGGGGAGAGACTGACACAGAGTGAACACAACCGCTGCTCCATCCTTCCACACCCAAACCACACACACTCTCTCAGGCACACGCACACAGAGGCTTACGGTCAAAAGGAGCACATTGAGACACATGGTCAAACATTGACAGAACTAGAGGATTAGTGATCACCCCCCCATAGGCCTACATCCACATCAATGCTCAAATTCCCACAGAATGGTCTCTAATGTCTTCTGATTGTGCCTGATATCCATCACAGGTAGTCTTTACAGCGAGCGAGGACACACACACAGACACACACACACATACTCTAAAAGGACCACTCAGGCATGAGCACAAAGACAGACTCGCACACACAGTGTCTGTGCGTGAAGATTAGCAGACTGTGCCCAAGTAGGAACAGCTACCCCATTAGAGTCAGCAAACAGGACCTGACTAAATGGGCTCTAATGCTGTCTGGCTGGAGAAGTTTCCCCGCTCCTTCTTTGCCCTCGCAAACTGACCTGTGGTTTCGATGTGGGGACCGTCCTCAGAGGCTTCCGGAATGTCACTCCGTGAGCGGGCGAGTTCGCCCTGCGGCGTCTCCTCCTCCTCCACGCCCGAGTCCAGCTGTCCTTCCTCGCCCCTCTCGCTGCCGTTCTGTTTCTCCTCCTCCTCCTCTTCTTCTTCCTCACCGCCTCCTGACCTCGACTCCTCGGGCCGCTTCGCGTCTCCTTCGCCGTCCCTCAGGCCGGACGACTCCTTGCTTCCACTGAGCGGGGAACCGTTCTGGGCGTTAGACGATGGCGGCGGCGACGGCGACTCGGGAATCACGTATTCCTCTTCCCACTCTAACGATGGAGCGTCCGGGTCCTCTTCAACCTAAACACAGACACTCCATATTAACTCTGGTACAGAGGAGTAAGTAAATCCACAGTGGAGCTGATCAACACTGGGGCAGCACTGAGTAAAGCTAAAAGTGTGTTTTGATCGACAGCGACAGATGAGAAAAACATACAGTAGCTGGAACACTACAGTGGGGAGGGAGGGAGAGAGAGAGAAACAGATACAGAGAGAGAGAAAGAAAGCACTTGGGCGTTATGAGTGGGCAGCTAAACTCCCATAGCTCTGTGGTATCTCTGTGAAAGCAGCCCTCATGTCTGTGTGGAAATGTACTCCACTCCACTAAAACAGTGTGTCAGTGATTCTGCACTGAAATAAACCAATGACGCACCTGGTTCACATGCCAACAGCATAGCCCTTAATGGTGGTGATGACCTCTGCTAAACACACATCTACCATGAAGTCGATATCTGCAGCTTCTGAGATGTGTACTGACTGACACACACACACACACACACACACACACACACACACACGGCCTCCCCCTACCTGTGGTACATCAGGTGTTTGGCAGCTGGCCTCTCTGCTGTCCGGCGGGGTTTTCTGCTGGTCCAGCTCATCCTTTAGCTGCTGTTTCTGATTCTCCTGTTCCTGGACCCTACACACACACACACAGAAGGAAGAGCATCAGTATCCCATCACTTTACAGAACATTGACACAGTAACTTCCATTAATTCAACATTTCCTACACCCAGCCCAGTACTCCTAACTGCCTTGAACTCAAATGATGAGAACTGTTCATCCGATATGACAATGCGCACTGGCATCTAGAAGGCAGACGTATTATACCCAATCCGCAGGCCCATACAGTGTCCCATGGCCCCCCCCAACTTCTGTCCAAGGCCTTCGCTTCTCCCAGAAACCCACAGGGCTGTCACAGTAGCGGCTGCTAGCCCAGCGAACGGCCTGGTCCGTTCCCACACCTCCGACTGATAACAGCGTCCGAAATCCTGCACGACTCACTTTTTATCCAGCCCCCTCCATACACTCCGCAAAACACCCCCTTACCACCGCCCACCCCCATCCATTCTAGATTCTAGATCTTGTTTAGAAAAAAGAAAAAGCAAGACAAATATCTTCAGTCTGGAGCCAAAAATGGAGTTGATGTGAGGTGGGTGGGTAGAGCATAAGGTCCAGCCATAACCTCCTCCGGTTATGCGGGAGGGGGGGCGGTTCTTAGATGGCTCCTCCCCCACAAGTGTCAATCATTCTGAGACGCGAGGCTCATTTGAGTCCATCAGTGCTCGGTCAGTCAGTTAGAGCTAAAGCCGACAGCGGTGGTTGCCAAGGACACGGAGGCAATAACGTGACCTTTCGCTTTCTGTGAAGATTAAATTCTCCTCAACAGATCCACGGCTAGTTCTACATCTGTACTGCTCATGCACTCAAGGCAGAGTGCAGTTGAGCAGGAGAGTATTATGGGAAAGAGAACTGAAGAAAGAAAGAGAGAGATGGGACAAACAGAAGGCAAAATAGATGGCAGAAACAAAGTAACTGACTATAGGATTACAAATATAATGGAACAAATGTCCTCCATGACCTTTTGGCATGTAGGAAAGAAAGAGATATTATCAATCTCATGCACACACACATTGTTTAACACTCCGTAAAGCGCCATGAGACATGTGTAATGTTTTGCCGCTCTATAAGTGCTATTAAATTGAAATTGACACACACAGTCCCACAGCAGATCCAGATTGGTCCAGGTTGGGACTACAGGGGGAGGGCTGCTCACCTGATGGACAGGTGCAGGATCTCGGTGCGCGAGCGGCGCATGTTGCTGGCCATCTTCAGCAGCTCCTTCTCCAGGGAGTCTGTGTACTGCTGCAGCTGCTCCAGAACCTGGGCCCAGTCCTGCCGACGCCGCTCACACTCAACCTGCATACAGAGGGGAAGGGGGATCATTAAGCACAATTCTATTTACTTCTACGGCTCAAGAAAGAAAGAAAGAAAGAAAGAAAGAAAGAAAGAAAGAAAGAGACAAGAGAGAAAGAAAGACGAGAGAGAAAGAGAGAGAAAGAGAGAGAGAATAATAAAACAATAAAACGGGGGTAGATCTGATTAGTGGTGAGCCGTTTACCCCTGAGCTGAACTAGCAGACCACATGCTATGTGCTCTATAACAGAGCACAACACAGGACAGTAACAAATATGCAACAATACAGCTCGAGGGGAGGGTCAGAAGGGACTGATTTTGTGTGTGTGTGTCACGTTATTTTTTTGTACATGACTGTGTGTGTTGGGGGGGGGCGCTTGTGAGTGCAAGTGTTTCTATGCAATAGTGTGTGCATGCAAGTTCGTATGTGTAGGGGGTGTATGTGTGTGTGTGTGTGTGTGTGTGTGTGTGTGAGAGAGAGAGACACAGACACACACATTCACATCTTCACGCTTGGCAGCACAGACTGAGTGTTCCTCTCTGCCTGAGAGAGCAGAGGAAATGGGGGTAGGCGGGTGGTGGGTAGAGGCTAGAGGCACTAGAGGAGGGGTTATATAATAAAGTAGGTAGAGGGATCCCGAGAGATGTGAGCAGCGCGGCCATCTTATGTAATCTTCAACATGATGATAAACTAACCGCACAAGTGGCCCTAATCACAAAACAAACAACTCCTCTGCATTAGCCGCTAATGGTGCCAGCACTAGTAAACATTCCACCTGCCCACACATATACACACAAGTCACTTATTACACACACAGACACTTATTCACTCACAAGTAATTACACACACAATTCTTTTTGTAATTGGATTCTAGAATACCGGTCCTCCAACATTTATATTCAGAGGACATATTAAAACAAAAGTATGTGAATTCCCAGACATAAAGGTGGTCATCCAAGGCCCAGCCACCGTCTCACCTGAAGTTTCTGATTGTTGGAAATCTCCTGTTCATCATGAGCAGCTGGATGGTTCCTCAATGCTGATAGAACAGTGTAGCGGTCTTCCTGAAACTCTTTCCTCTATGACACAAAAAACCCCCAACACAAACCAAAACACAGGATTACAAAGCAAGAACAAGGAACTTAATTACTACAACCTATCCGAGTCCTGCTCGGCTGTCTCTTCATACTCTTCACCCAAGCTGACATTCCATTCTATTTAAAAGGCAAAAGCCCAAAAATGTATACTTTCAAAAAAAGAATAAAAATAGAGGGCTCAGACGTTCACCAGGACATTTTAAAATGTAAATAAATAATTATATTTAAAAGCTTCGAACATTTCTGATCTGGTTTCAGGCACAGAGATTTCCCTTGCTTTAAACTCATAGAATAGAATGGAACGTCGCCTTTAAATAGAGGACCGTGAAGAGTGACAGCAAGCCACTGGGAGAGAGAGACTGGGTGGGATCGGGAAATAACCGGAGTCAGACTCCAACTCGGGTGTCCATGGACACGTGGGCACAAGGTGGTATGGATGCTGTAGCCAGTTGGGCCAAAGCACCCCTACACTAGTCTATGCTGTTCTCCTTCACACAGTAGGCTATTACGCATGACTTCGGTTTCCCATGTTCCTTCTTAGCATGTCCTCCTCTGGTTCCCTGTCCGCATCTCACTGCATCCTCATTATTCCTCCTTCTCATTGTTCTCATTGGGCTCATACATGCTTCATATATTTCATTCCCCCCCATTATAATCAAGAGTTTGGATGAGTGCACTGACTGTGCTTGTTAAATGTACAACGGAGGTGGAGATATGTCGTCCAAATCAACAACAAACAAAGCAGTGTGGGAGAACTGTTTTGATGAAGTGCGGGAGTGGAGCACTCCCCAGTGCCATGCCAGTGCTTTTCTGTCAGAGAATAAAAAAGGTAACCCTAAAAATTCCAAACTCGCACCTATAAAAAAAACCAATGTAACAGCCTTTATTGACAGGACAGTGGAGCGTAGACAGGAAATGAATGGGAGAGAAATGGGGTGTGGGATTGAGAAATGGACGCAGGTCGGACTGGAACCTGGCACTAGTACTTTATGTGGTATGACATGCTGCCGCTTGGGCCACAGCTTCCCCCACTCACACTTTATTCTGGCTACCGTATGCTCTGATCTCTGACAGCCGTAAAAACTAGTCTCTCTCTATCTCGCTCTCTCACTATGTATGTGTGAGTAATGTTACACAAACGACAGTCTTTTGAATGTTGTCTATGTTTATAGTGTGGTTTAGGGGTGTGTGGTGTATGAAGTATCACCATAGCACTTCCTGTATTTTGTTAAAAAAGGAAAAGTGGCAATTGAAGGCCATAACCTTCCCCTTTGCCATACAGTTTCAATGGTCATTGTTTTGTTTTTTTATAATTTGTTTCTTTTAATTTAAAGTTTTTAGGTTTAACTTATTATTTCCCCCTTTCCTTCCTCTCTCTCTCTCTCTCTCTCTCTCTCTCTCTCTCTGGCGAGTGTTACCAGTCTGCGGATGAGGCTTTTGAACTCCAGGGACTGCTGCTCCGGTGTGGGGCCCTGCATGAGCAATAGCACCTCTCTGTCCAGGGTCTCGTCCAGCGGAGAGGCCATACACATGGAGGTGGAGAAGCGCTCCACACCCTGGAGGAACACAGGAACACACACACACACACACACACGTTAATAAGAGAACATGTATACACAAACACAAAAACACACTAAACAGTGAAGACAACTTTTAAAAAAAATCTTTGCCCTGCTGAAAGAGTAAATGTAAAGTATATTGAGCGACCCCTGTGTCTGATAATGTGTTACATAGATAAACTTGAACTTGTGAACACCTGATATAAAAAATAGCAAGTCAGTTTACAGAGCAAACACAGGAAGCGTACGTGAGAGTGTAAGGGCCCTCTCGGTTTCTAAAAATATTATCAACACTCTCCACACACATACGACGTCTCTCGCCACACACACACACACACATTTGTCTCTCTTGCTATCAATCTGTGCACGTGTACACACATAGTGGTTTTCAGCTGGTCCAGTTCATCCTTTAGCTGCTGCTTTTGATTCTCCTGTTGCTGGACCCTATACATACACACGCACTCACACTCACACACCCACACCCAGGCACAGGCACAGGCACAGGCACAGACACAGACACACCATGCCTGGTGTAATGTGTGCGTGGGAGAAGCGGAGCTTACCTCCAGAGGGTTCTGTGCCAGGGCTAGTTCAGTCTGCAGGGAGCCCAGACTGGTCTGGTTGAGCCGGTACGCCACCGACAGAGACAGACCCGCACTGCCAGAGAACACCAATATAAGTTCAATTGTGTGTGCTGTGCTTACTCTGTGTGTGTGTGTGTGTGTGTGTGTGTGTGGGTGGGGGTGGGGGTGGGGTGTGGGTGTGTTTGCGTGCACTGAAATCATTTTCACTTTGAACAAGTTTAAACAAGGGCATTCATAGTCACAATAACGTTTGTGTGTTCACAACATTCATCTGTGTGTGTGACTGTTCCATACTCACGAGGTTATATCTGGCTGCATCATCTGCATCTGATTCTCCAGCTTTGTCTTGTCTGCCCTCAAAATCTAACACACACACACGCATCAACAACAGGACCTTTACAGAGTGTCTAAAAACATGAATCTTCTTCTTCCTCAAAAGTCTGCAGTCAACATTAAAGGAGAATTCCGGTGTGATATTGACCTAAAGTGTATTGAAACATGATACCCAGTGTGAACGTATGTCCATAGCCCATCCTCGACTTGTCCCCTGCACTCCAAAAATCTGGAGGCTAGTTAGCCTTAGATGCTACCAACAACTTTTTCAGTACTGGTGCTTCGGCATCGGCATAGCCATGCAAATAAATCACTGTTTTACACCCATTTACGAGGCTCAATGTATCTCCACACTTCATTGGGATTTGGGAAATGAAGCACAGTAAGACGAATATAGAAGATAGGGATTCAGATTCCACATTCACTGGAGCGCATGGATTCCAGCTGTTGCCACTGGAAGAAACCGAATCCATGCATTTCCACCCGAATTATTTTGGAATCTGATCCCTTTATCATACCTGTTCATTCTTACTCGCTGTTCGAATTTATCGCGGATTAAATTCAAGATGGCTGCAAACGCAAAACTGCGGAAGATACTGTCTGTATAAATCGCCTTGTAAGTAAAACTACCAGTGCTTTTCAAAGTTCTCAATGTCTCGCTTAAATGTCAGGGCCCCAGGGAAGTCTACCAATGAAGTGTGGAGATACATTGAGCCCTCGTAAATGGGGTGTAAAACAGTGATTTATTTGCATGGTTAGTCCCGATGTCGTCAAGCACCAGTACCTGAAAAGTTGTTGGTAGCATCGGCTAACTAGCGCCAGATTTTGGAGTGCAGGGGACAAGTCGAGATGGGCTATGAGACATACGTTCACACTCGGTATCATGTTTCAATACACTTTAGGTCAATATCACACCGGAATTCTCCTTTAAAAGTGTCTTACCTCAGTAACAGAAGAGTACTCCACTATAACTGCCTTGAGATCTTCTAAATGCCTGTTTTTCTACAGAACACAAAGATGAGTGATTCTGACAAGCTCAAGGAAGAAGACACCGTCATATTGAAAATGAAAAAATGTATTTAAAAGAAGTAGTAAATCTTAACATTAACAAATTGTGTTGAGGCAGCACCCCATAATCATCCAAAGTAAACAGACAAACAAGACCTCAATATTAAATGGACTGACCTGACATATAACAGAATCCTTTTCCCTCAGAACAGCATCAAATGAATGGATCTGAACCTGAGAGAGAGAGAGAGAGAGAGAGAGAGAGAGAGAGAAGAGAGAAAGAAAGAAAGAGAGAAAAGAAGAAGAGAGAAAGAGAAAAGAGAAAGAGAAAAAAAGAGAAAAGAGAAAAGAGAAAAGAGAAAAAAAGAGAGAGAAAAAGAGAAAAGAGAGAGAGAGAGAGAAAGAGAGAGAGAGAAGAAAAGAGAGAGAGAAAGAGAAGAAAGAGAGAAAAGAGAGAGAGAGAGAGAGAGAAGAGAGAGAGAGAGAAAGAAAGAAAGAGAAAGAGAAAAAAGAAAGAAAGAGAGAGAGAGAGAGAGAAAAGAGAGAGAGAGAGAAAAGAGAGAGAGAGAAAAAGAGAAGAAAGAGAGAGAAAGAGAGAGAGAAAAAGAGAGAGAGAGAGAAGAGAGAGAGAGAAGAAAGAGAGAGAAAGAGAAGAAAGAAAGAGAGAGAAAGAAAGAGAGAGAAAAGAGAAAAGAGAGAGAGAAAGAGAAGAGAGAGAGAGAGAAAGAGAAAGAGAAAGAGAAAGAGAAAAAGAGAAAGAGAAAAAGAGAGAGAGAGAAAAAGAGAGAGAAAGAGAAAAAAAGAGAGAGAAAGAGAAAAAAGAGAAAAAAAGAGAGAAAAAAGAGAGAAGAGAGAGAGAGAGAGAAAGAGAGAAGAGAGAGAGAGAAGAAAGAAAGAGAGAGAAAGAGAAGAAAGAAAGTGAGAGAAAGAAAGAGAGAAAGAGAAGAGAGAGAGAGAGAAAGAGAAAGAGAAAAAGAGAGAGAAGAGAAAGAGAAAAGAGAGAGAGAGAGAGAGAAAAAAAAGAGAGAAGAGAGAAAAAAAGAGAGAGAGAGAGAGAGAGAAAAAGAGAGAGAGAGAGAAGAGAGAGAGAGAAAGAAAAGAAAGAGAGAAAAAGAGAAGAAAGAAAGAGAGAGAAAAAAAGAGAGAGAAAGAGAAAAAAGAGAGAGAGAGAAAGAGAAAAGAGAAAAAGAGAAAAGAGAAAAAGAGAGAGAGAGAGAAAAGAGAGAGAGAGAAAAGAAAAAAGAAAAAGAGAAAAAGAGAAAGAGAAGAAAGAAAGAGAAAAAAGAGAAAAGAAAGAGAGAAAGAAAAAAAGAGAGAGAGAAAGAAAGAAAGAGAGAGAGAGAAAAAGAGAAAAAGAAAAAAGAGAGAGAGAGAGAGAGAGAAAGAGAAAGAGAAAAAGAGAGAGAAAGAGAAAAAGAGAGAGAGAGAAAAAGAGAAAGAGAAAAGAGAGAGAGAAAAGAAAGAGAAAAAAAGAAAAGAGAAAAAGAGAGAGAAAAAGAGAAAGAAAAGAGAAAGAGAGAGAAAAAAAAAAAAAAAGAGAGAGAGAAGCAAGAAAGAAAAAGAAAAAAGAAAGAAAGAAAGAAAAGAAAGAAAGAAAAAAGAGAAAAAAAAAAAAAAGAAAGAAAAGAAAAAAAGAGAGAGAGAGAGAGGAGAAAGAGAGAGAGAGAGAGAGAGAGAGAGAGAGAGAGAGAGAGAGAGAGAGAGAGAGAGAGAGAGAAAAGAGAGAGAAAGAAAAAGAGAGAGAAGAAGAAAGAAAGAAAGAAAGAAAGAAAGAAAGAAAGAAAGAAAGAAAGAAAGAAAGAAAGAAAGATCGAGCTGATCAGTGTATTCATGGATAGATGGAAAAATGGACTACAAGAGGCGGTTTGCTTAAGGAATGGCTATGTGACAAACCTGAAGGTCAGCATTGAGATCACACAGGTCTCCCATCTTCTTCTGAAGGTCATCCATCTCCATGGTGACTTTGATGTTCTGGTGAAAAGACCCCAGCCGTGGTTTGTGGTTATGAATGCGAAGACAAAGAATGAAACAGGAAATGGTTGAAGATGGAGAAGAATCACAATAAGAATGGGAGAGAGATGGGATATAGCAATGAGAGGAATATCTGCAGGCTGACATCACATAGTGAATATAACACCTTCATCCTCATTCATAATAACTCAACGTGGTCGGCATCTTTTTTCAGCAGCACAGTGGAGCTGATCACTTTCTCTGTGCGGTGTTGAATTATATACATAAAGCACATCAATAAAAAGTACCTACATTATATAAACATTCATTTGTGTAAGCATGTCATTGCGGTTGACCTGGGGATCAGTTAGGAGAAGGACATATATTGCTACAGACTGGGTTAATGAGAGAAGGTGGATGATGGTTAGCAGAGCACGGTAAAAGCTGTACCTCTTCTTGAAGAGCAGAGATCTTTGAAATGAGACCCTGATTCTCCCGCTCCTGAGGGCAAAAAGAGCAAAATCAGGGGTTTAAGAACCTCATATAGAGCCTCACCTTCAAAAGAACATAACCTCACCTCAAATGTTCGTCATATTGAGTTTATTTTTACATTCATTAGTATGCTTCAGATGATTATTCATATTTCCATAAGTGACAGACTGAACGGCAACACTGTGATATTTTTAACAGGAACATGAAGTGTCTATCCGTGGTTGCTCCTCTGTTTCATATGACATCTGCTCTGACAGGAATGTAGTGTTCCCCCCTCTAGTTTAAAATTCTGTCCCCTCTCAAGCTGGTCATCTGTTCCATATGCAAGTCGTTCTGTGCCTGCAAGCTAACAGTGAGTCAGCTTTAGCAACATTGCCAGCCCTGATAAAAAATAATTGGGAAGTGGGAACTAACAAGCTTTTTCAGTAATCTATCGGTTCACTTTGCGCCAGGGAACATCGGGATCTGCCAATCAGCCAGTTACCACGACGATGTAAACACCTCATTATCACAATCACATGGGATCTATTCTGTCTGTCTGCCCATCACTCGATTGGCTAGCAGAGCTATACTCCAAGAACTGAAGTTACCATGGTCCAAGCAAATACCACAATTCAGAATAAATCTGATAATAATACATCTGTGGTTTTGTGAAGTAACCCCAGGTGCCATTCAATGTGCATTTTATTGTACTACATCATTATGATGGTGATGATGGCGATATCATCATCTGTCTAGTGTCTAGGGCCTTGAATGTCTCCCTCACCATCTGTTTGCTCCGGGCGGAAGCCTGAGCTCGACTCTCCTCAGACGAGCTCAGAGTCATCTTCATCTCCTCCACCTCCTCCTTCAGCATCTTCTCCTTCTGCAGCAGCTGCTGCCCCCTGTGGGCCATAATGCAGAATGGCATAATTTACATGCTCAAATCAGCAGAGCATCAACTCTCCTACTCTGCAGGTGTGTCTCCCTGGGACACTGAAAAACAGTCATTATTGCATGAGACATTTAATCATTTTCAACACTCCCTCTTAACAAGCATGATAATAATCAATTAAAAAAAGAAAAATCTTATGTGAACACACCAGATATATAGAATATTTGAATTACATTTGTTTCAATCAGGCTTGCTTGGAGCAGATGAGGGTTAGGGTAGACAGGATCCTGGGTGGGGGGGCTGTCAGTGATGGGAGAGTGGGTAGAGTGTTCAGCATCCTGATTGCTTGGTGGATGAAGCTACTTGCAAGTCTGGTGGTGCGGGGAGCGGAGGCTCCTGTACCTCTTTCCAGAGGGCAGGAGGCTGAACAGTTTGTGTGCAGGGTGGGTTGTGTCCTTGACAATCATTAGTGCTTTGCGGGTGAGGTGGGTGGTGTAAATGTCCTACAGGGAGGGGAGTGGTGCTCCAATGATCCTCTTAGCTGTGTTAACAATGTGCTGGAGGGTCTTCCTGTTCTGATCTGTGCAGCTTCCGCCCCACACTGTGATGCAGCTGGACACGATGCTCGATGGTCCCTCTGTAGAATGTGGTCATGACGGAGGCGGCACTTGCCTTCTTCAATTTGGCGCAGAGAGAGGCGCCAAGGGCTTTCTTCCAGTGATGCGGTGTTGGTGGTCCAGGAGAGGTCGTCGCTGATGTGCAACCCCAGGAATTTTGTGCTGCTCACTCTCTCCACAGCATCTCCGTCGATGGACAGTGGTGGCAGTTGTTTGTGGTTTTGCTGACATTCAGCAGGAGGTTGTTGTCTTTGCACCATTTAGCCAGCAGGTCTACTTCTTCTCTGTAGTGAGCCTCATCGCCCTTAGTGATGAGGCCCACCAGTGTTGTGTCGTCCGCAAACTTCACCAGATGGTTGAGCTGTTAGTGGTTGTACAGTCATGTGTTAGCAGTGTGAAGAGTAGGGGGCTGAGCACACAGCCTTAAGGGCCCCAGTGCTCGGTCAGAGTGCTTGAGGTGTTGTTCCCCGACACGCATTGTGCTTGGTGGTCTCTGCAACAGGAAGTCCAGCAGCCAGTTGCAGAGGGAGGTGCTGAATCCTAGCTTGTCCAGTTTGCTGAGGAGTTGTTGTGGTATTATGGTATTGAATGCTGAACTGAAGTCTATGAACAGCATTCTCACATATGAGTCTTTATTGTCCAAGTGGGTGAGGGCTGGATGGAGGGCAGAGCAGATTGCATCCTCCGTGGATCGTTTGGCTCGGTATGCAAACTGGAAGGGGTCCAGGGTGGGGGTAGGGTGGCTTTGATGTGTGACATGACTAGCCGCTCAAGCACTTCATGATTATGGGCGTGAGTGCTACAGGACAGTAGTCATTGAAGCATGATGGTGATGATTTCTTTGGCACAGGTATGATGGTGGCAGCTTTAAAAGTGATGGGATGACTGCTTTGCTCCAGAGAGGTGTTGAAAATGTCTGTAAAACATCCTTCAGCTCTTCTGCACAGTCCTTCAACACTTCGGCCTGGTATGTTGTCTGGGCCTGCTGCTTTGGCGCGGGTTAATGGTGGCTAGTGTCCTCTTCACGCTGGCAGAGGACAGGTACAGGGGTTGGTCGTGGGGGGAGGTGGGGTTTCTGTGGGTGAGTGTCATTTTGTGCTTCAAAACGGGCAGAAAAAACTGTTCAGGTCATTTAGCAGAGAGGTGTTGTTCTCACAGCTCCGTGGCGCAGGCTTGTAGTCAGTGATGGCCTGTATGCCCTGCCCTCGCTGTTCTTAGGCCAGCTACATCTCCAGCTCTGAAGGCTTTGTCTCTGGCCCTCAGCAGTCTGTGGACGTCTCCTGTCAGCCATGGCTTCTGGTTGGCCAGTGAGGTGATGTGTTTTATTTCTGTAACATCATCGATGCATTTGGTGATGTAGGAGGTCACAGTGTCTGTGTATTCCTCAATGTCAATGTGGTTGTTGTGGGTGGCAGCTGTTTTGAAAATATCCCAGTCTGTTGTTTCAAAGCAGTCCTGAAGTTGAGACGGCCCCCTCCGGCCACACTCACCTCCTTCAGAACTGGTTTGGTGACTTTTGCTCTTTTTCTGTATCGGGGCAGCAGTAGGATGCTATGTGGTCTGACTGTCCGATGTGGGGGAGGGGTTTGGCTTTGTAGGCTTCTTTCTGTGGGGTGTAAACAAGGTCCAGGGTATTTTGTCCGCTTGTTGGGAAGTTTACATGTTGGTGAAATTTTGGTAGTACAGTTTTGAGATTGGCGTGATTGAAATCTCCAGAGATGATTGTGAAGGCATCCGGGTGTTCACTTTGTTGTTCACTGACGGCCCGATACAGCTCATTCAGTGCCATGCTCCTATCACTGTTTTTGTTGCTGGGGGATGTACACCACGACCAGCAGAATCGCAGTGAATTCCCTGGGGAGGTAGAAGGGTCGGCACTTAATGATCATAAACTCAGCCAGTGGAGAGCAGTGTCTGTGTACTACCGTAGCGTCTCAGCACCAAGCATCATGTGTGTAAACACAAACTCCTCCACTACGTTTTTTGTCTGCTAGGGCTCGGTCAGCTCGATAGCACGTTAGCTGCTCCAGGTGTATAGCAGAGTCGGGGATGTTCTCGTTGAGCCATGATTCAGTAAAACAGTCACGCAGCAGTTACTCACTGTCTTGTTTGCTGATCTTAGCAACCGAATGTAGTCCATCTTATTGTCCAGTGATCTTACGTTCGCCAGGAATATAAATTCTTCTGCCCAAAGGTGATAAAAAAAAATAGTCTGGTGTCCAGTTAAAGATTGTCATTTCACACGGTCAAATGCTAACCATGCACGGGGCAGCCGTGGCCTACTGGTTAGCGCTTCGGACTTGTAACTGGAGG
Source organism: Alosa alosa (assembly GCF_017589495.1). Lineage (NCBI taxonomy): Eukaryota > Metazoa > Chordata > Actinopteri > Clupeiformes > Clupeidae > Alosa > Alosa alosa. Next base: position 11,912,197 of record NC_063205.1, read on the forward strand.
GTTGCCGGTTCAAACCCCGACCAGTAGGCCATGGCTGAAGTGCCCTTGAGCAAGGTACCTAACCCCTCACTGCTCCCCGAGCGCCGCTGTTGTTGCAGGCAGCTCACTGCGCCGGTATTAGTGACTCACTGTGTGTTCACTGTGTGCAGTGTGTTTCACTAATTCACGAATTGGGATAAATGCAGAGACCAAATTTCCCTCACGGGATCAAAAGAGTATATATACTTATACATAACCTATTTCACATACAAGCCCTCAGAGTGGTCCCTCACAAAATAGTAGCACTTCCCAACATCCAGGGGGGTGTCAGTCTAAAGGGCCGCTCACAGCAAGAACGACAACAATAAAGATAACTAACTAGAACGATATGAACGACCACACTGACAAACAATAAGGGAAGTCTCTCTCCTTGTATTGATGAATGAGGTCTAAAATGTGATGGATTGTGATTGGCTGTCAGATTTTTATCATTCTAAAATCGCTTTGTGATCTCCGATGATATCGCTCTTCATGCTGTTAGCGTTATATTTACTCTGTGGTCGTGGTCATTCATATGACCTAGAACGATACTTTTTTTGCCATCATTCTTGGTGTGAACGGCCCTTAAAACTGAAGTACTTAAAAGACACATAGGAAATCCTGACCACTGCATCCATCATATAGGTATTTGATCATATGTCTCAGAGGGACAATGGTGTTTTAAGCCCCCAACGTCATCTTCCAAGCAGCGCTGAATGGAAGGCACAAGGGTTAGGCAAGGGTTAGGGTTAAGTTGCCTAGAAGTCGACGGTCGCAGTGCTGCCTTGAAGTCGACGGTGGGGGCTTAAAACACCGTCGAGCGTCTCAGAGACAACGAATGAGGAAGTGGAAAATGTGAAAAAGACTTTGCGTACACTTTGGCTTGAGTCTTGAGGTCATCATTCTCCTCGATGAGCTTCTGATTGGTGTCCTCCATGGACTCCATGGCCTGTTTGAGCTTGCGGATCTCCTCCTGCAGCTTCTGATTGGTGAACTGTAGGTCTGCCACACAGTAGATCAAGTCGGAGGTCTCCCTGCAAAGGCAAGGGGCGCAGGCCGTCAATGCTCACTTGCTTGAGATGCATAAACACAGACAGGCTACTACAATACATACAATACACAACACATACAATTGTGTGGCCATGGTGGAACAACGATAGCATCATTGCCTGACAATTGGTTGGCCTGGGTTTGATTCCGAAATAAGCCATTGCAAGTCTGCCGTTTTGGATAAAAGTAACTGTTATAAAACCAGTCACTTTACAAATAAGTAGAGTCGAAAATAGCGACCCACAAACATGCTGGTGTACTTATGCTCATACCCACACACTTTGCACATGATTATATTTGTGTATAGCCATCAGTGTACTAGGGAACACTACAAAACACAGAGGAATCTCTCTCTCTCACAAACACACACTGTGATACTCACAGGTCACTTTTGGTCGTCTCTCCACCAAACGCTTCAAGGCTGCCTGAGGTCATGTTTAACAGAGCTGATCTCTTCGCTGAAAAGTTAAAAGAGCAAAAGAGCAAAAACAGAAAGAAAGCAAGAAAGCACGAGTTGGTTCAGTGTTAAGTAAAAAGTCAGAAGGAAAAAGGAGAAAGGAGAAAGGAGAGGGGAGGGGACAGCACTAAACTTCAGTTACTACGACGGAAGATTAAGAAGTACACACACACAAAAAAAAAAAAAAAAAAAAAAAGTTTCCTTTAGACTGTTAATAATTCATTCGTTTCAGCAGACAATATGGGTTTCCACAGAAATGTTTGGCCTGTAGTCAAAAGGTTCATCACCTGCTAAACTGTCTGGTACTTTCACCGACTCCTGGGTCACATTCTCTGCCGTGTCATCTCTGTGTAGGAGAGGAAGAAACCACATGGAAACATTAAAACACCCCCACATGTGCGCCTCTCTCAGGGTTATCACACTCGGTTGGAATGTACCACTATCAGCTTTTATACGGGGGCTACGCCTGGGCAGGACAAGAGCCACTACACAATCCAAGTAGAAAAAAAGTAACACATGGAAGAGTGTATCTGCTAATGATAACTAAAGATGTGGTAAAAATATGTAAATGTCTACCGTTTAATATCACTATGTTGATATATTGTCAATATGTTGATGACCTATGAGAACACTGTGTGCATAGAAGCATAAGTTCTTTGCACCTAGTAAAGCTATTGTGTGCTCCAGTTCTTTCTTGGGGTTTAGTTGTATGAGGTGGCCCACTGTATTTAGCCAAACGCAAATGAAGTTTGTACCCCTGATTGCGGCAGTCCTCAATCCACTCCTTCATGACGGCGTGGTAGGTGTCCAGGTCGATGGAGATGTCCTTGTTGTCTGGGTCCAGCATGTTGCACAGCTCCTCCAGGCCACTGTCTTCCGAGCTCCGGCTAGTGGTGTGGCGCAGGTAGTCCACAATCCGGGACACGTACACCTTACCTGGGGAACAGAGGGTAGTGGTGAGCCCCCACTACACATCAGTAGACAAGCTTGAAGGGCCATGTTTGGAAGGGGGGGCTGAGCTGTGCCTTATGCTCTTCCCAATGTGACTGATGGAATTTGAGGAAAACAAAGAGATGCTTTAAAAGTGAAGATGAAGTTCAGGGTGCTGTGTTGGAAACTGAAGTAAAATGGTCCTAAAAAATACCCTGGATTAAAAAAAAAAAAAAAAAAATGTAGACTGGTTCTTTAGCGTATAAACTTTGACTAAAGGATCATTGTGTAATACAAAATTAGGAAAAAATTCTTACATGGAAAAATAAAAAAAATTATCTATGAAGTCTTCTTTGTTCAATGAGCTGGAGGCATCAAACCATACACTACATAATAGTATAAAAAAGACGTATAGAGAACTGACTTCAATCCAGACTTTTGTTGGGTCTGACTCTTTCAGTCATGCTTTAATGCACAGACATGTGACTTCTACTGTACGTCTTGTGACAGTGATTATTGGTGCATTTTAAGTCATATCTGTCTATCTGAATATAGGCCCCAGTTGTGTTATGCATTGTGTTATTGTCTATTTGAAGGCTTTGAGTCTCGGTTATCCCAAATTTACTCTTTACGCTTTCAAAGAGCTCCATTTACACCACTTAGTGCTGTTGTGTTTCTCTGCACTGCACGATTATATTATTATTATACGAATTACGAAATTTGCTGAATTTGAACAAAAAGTGATCCGGCTACTGCCTTTACCGTGACCAATACATTACCAACTAGCTCTAAAACCACTGCATGTGTGTGTGTGCCGAGTTGTTCCATTAGAATCAGCTTGGTCGCTCACACTATCTAAACCGCAGGCCTCTATCAGAGGTGTTAAGGGCTACGTACACCCGTGCCGACATGACTGCGGCGCACTCCTCTCTCGACATTTGTTACATTAGATTCCATTGTTGTCATTACAACTCCGCACAACAGCGGCCTACGTACACCGGGCTTAAAAGTCCGGCTTGAGAAAGTAAAAGTCCTACCACATATTTATTCCAACCATTCACTAGACCAGTTGATTCTAACTCCTTAGCCAGGAATATCTCTAATTAGTGAAATAACCTGTGTTAAGTGCACAGGTAAAACTACATAATACAATAATTACTTTCTGAAGCTGGACTTTAACCCTTAAAGGTGTAGGTTTTTGAACGTTCCGCAACAATTGAAGGTTCTAAAATCCTGTTGAATTCAATGAACCCAGATATTCTTTAGAACGTTCATTTCTCAACATTCCCGTCACACCGTACTCCTTTAAGGGTTAACAACTCTGGCCTTTATGAGTGACTATGAAACATGACTGGACCTCTGCGCTGAGTGACTATGAAACATGACTGCACCTCTGCGCTGAGTGTCACAGGCATGGAATATGGTGTCCAGCAGGTCCTCCTCGCAGATGAGGCTGACCTCAGTCATGTTCTCCTTCTTGGTCTCTGAGGACAGCAAACCTGTATGGTAAAAAAAACACAAAACAATGACGCCAACCAAAGTTGAGTCATTAAGCTCTGAAATTTAAAGTAGATGCTACTTTTGAATCACTGGTTGTACAAAGTACTTATGGTCACAATAGCGGATATGGACATATTTTATCCATGCATGCTGAGTTGCAAGGACACCTGAGAAGAGTCAGTGTAATTGAAATGTTCAAAATTAGTTATGCAAATCAGCTGTATTCAGATGAAGGCCGCTGCTAAGTCAGTATGGACAAATATGGGAGGGGTTGGTGGGTACCATGCATAACGCATACATAATTAATTAATTTGTTCTGTGGCTTGATAGTGGGGCAAGGTATTGGCAGTTCAACAATACCATCATCCCTCCCATATAATTGTTGATATAACTACGACAGATGGTGACCATGGAAAAGATTTGGCCCAGGCCCTGTCAAGGTGTGTGCCACATACCGTCCCCCAGGGAGAGCCTCTTCACCACCAGGGCTGGGTAGCCCACATCCCCGTCCAGCAGCGTGGAGACGTCTGACGTGCAGAAGTTCAGGTTGTAGGACAGCAGGCTGTGCGTCGGGCTCCGTCTCCTCTCCCTCTCCCCGTCCATCTCCAGGGGGTTGGCAGCGGGCGTCTCCCCTGCCTCAGGCTGCCCGTAGGGGGCGCTACGCCCAAACGTGAAGTACCCGTCTGTCTCGGACTGGGCGGCCGCGGGCGTGGAGCAGGTCCGCTGCCAGCCTTGCCTCTGCCCGAGCCCAAAGGAGGTCCGTCGGTCTGTAACCGTGCTTGTGATGGTGTAGGTGGCATTGACAGGGCATGGGGTGACCAGTGGCGACGCTCCGCTCGCGCCAAGGGTCAGCCGCCGACCCTGTGACCTCCCTGGGGACCCCTTCGGAGTCAACATGCCCAAGGCGGCAGCCGAGGCACCAATGGATGAGGAGGAGGTGGTGGACGACCCGTCAGTCTTAGAGGCAGAGGCGCCGACAGCAGGGGTGTCCGGGTGGTCAGAGCGGACAGTGCGTTTCTTCAGGATGGACTCCAGATTGCAGCGGAGCCCGGGCTGGGGGCTGTTGTAGCTGCTGGACTGGAAGCGGGGGATGTGGAAGGGCGAGGAGTCAGCCTCTTGGTTGCGGCGCTGGATGGTCTTCAGCTTGCGGCAGATGCTGTCCACGGGGTTGTGGCGGTGGCGCTGAGACACGGCCAGGTCCATGGCGGAGCAGACGACGAGCACAGACCTCTATCTGCTGGGGGGGACACCAACGTGAAAACGGCCCATAAGGGCAAACTAACCACACTCAGCTTGTAAAGCAGCTTAACAAGTCTTATAGACCCTTTCATCAATAAAAACAAAAACTGAACGTTGCTTGAACGTTCTATTTGGGCCCCAATCTACTTCCTCTGCATTAAGATAACATATGGAATGTTAAAAAGGAAGTCTTGTGGGGCCAACTATGATGCTGAGAATGGAACTCTCTTGAAAGGGTCCATACTAGTGAAAATAAAACATTTTATTTAGTTACATTGCATTATTTATCATATTCTTATATGATAACATTCTTCTTATCCAGAGGCACTTCAAGTTAGCTAATTACAGGTACAGGGAGATGCCCTGGGGACCAACTAACCAAGGGTTGGGTGCCTAGATCAGAGGAACAGTGATGGCAGCTCCTGGGATGGAATCCCTTCTGGTGTTCCATTTAAGAACTGTACATATTTATTCCCATGTCTTGTAAATAAATAAAAAATCTCGGACATAGAACGCTGTGTGAAAGTTTGGGCACAAACAAAAACATGGTGTCTGTGTGTGTATACTCTTGTAGGACAATCATTTGGAGTGTTGTCAGTTTCCTCTTGTTCTCAATCTAAAGTGCAGATGCTTCCACAACTGCGCAATCCCTCAGTTAAAAAAAAAACAAAATCACTGTATGTTGAAGATCAGCCTGCTTTTTGTTTAATTTTGTTAATTGGTTAAACACATTTTTCAACAATAGTCGCGTGTGTAGAAATTACTCCAAAACAACAGACACTTGTAGGGTACTGTTTAGAAACGCAGTTGGTCCAACTAAGAATGATTCTAGAAAACCAAAGGATCAACGTTTTGTTGGGGACAGTCGACCAAATACCACTTGAATTCATAAAAAAATTAATGGTGTCTAAAATCAATCAAACAAATCTGTTACGACTAAACATCTGTTCGATCACTTGAACCCTTGTGTAAAGGCCTCAGTATGACGATTAGACCCAACTCACATAAAACATCAAAAGCATTTGTGGCGATTCTCGAAATTTGAGGTCAGATAACTTTACCAGGAGAAGATGAGGGGTCCTGGTAGCCTCATTAAATTGTCAAAAACGTGGAAACGTAGGTTAGGGCAATTTAGGCGTTCTTCAAAATTAAGCAAATGACCTCAAGTTAACTTGTTTTCTTCAGTTATCCACTTGTCACTCACCGTTCAGCTCTTGTATTCTTTTTTGAGCGTATTTGCCACGTTATGTTGACCTGACGAAGGCTCAGCCTTTCGAATTAATTTAGGATTTTTCAACAAAGATCTTTCCCCACCTGGCCAACTTCGATCAACCGCTTGTATGACGTTGCTGATATAAGACCACGAGACCAAATGCGCGCTGACAAGTGACAACCAGTTAAACGTCGCCCTCATGTGGTCGAAAATATGCATTAGGCTATATTTCACACAACCCAATAATATCTGATGTTTTTAGGTACATACAAGCGAATTCTGTCGTGGTTTGTGTGTATAAAATCTCATATAACTTAAGCTATTTAGCCTAATATATTTGTCTATGTGTGAGTTGCTTAATGGACACATGACACGCATAATGAATCTGTAGGCTACAAGTTCAATATGGACCATACAAGCTTCAACATCATCATTCAATCAGACTGTGTATATACTGGCCATAAGGACTGACTATCTGTCAAAGTAAGTCTACAACAAAGCATCTCCTCCTATGTATGTAGGCAACCGTTTTATTCACTGGAATATGCCCTTTCTATTAGGCCTACGCCATGCCATGAACCGAACAGATTTGTTACATAATGTCTCTCACACACACATAGAAGCACACACAATCCCTTACAGCCTACTCAGATATGGCTACCAACTGGGCCACTGTAACTCGAGCCCCTCATGCGACCAAACGCCATGAGGCCAAAGTCATTACACGAGAGCCCAACTAACTCCTATGTGTTCCCTCGTGTTTCGACTGCACAATAATCTTAACAGCACAAGTAGCCTAGAATAGACAAGGGATAGGAAGGATGGCCGTAAGCTTTCATTTCCCCAGCAACTCCTAAGCCAAAATGCACGGTCCTATGAATGAACAAACCTGCTTCAAATGAAGAGTTTGGTTCAACGCTATATCCTCCATTTTAATTAATTTTCATGAATCATTTTTTTACATTTTGTTTTCTCAGTAATTTCAGTATAACTGTAATTGGGTATTGTTGTTTGATTTATCTTTACCAAAATAAGCAAAAAAGAACAATTGCAACTTTATTGATATTACCTGAAATACACAATTAAATGACATGACCTTTTAATGTTTCTAAAAATGGAGATAGCCTATAGCGTTTTGGAACCAAACTCTTCAAATCTTGATGGTTTTACGAGTTCTCCCTCTCTCTTTTACCCCAAACTATCTCTTTCTAGGCTACATTTGGCAACTCCATCATTCACTTAGAAGTCAATAGGCTATAGCTTACTGGAAGTCGCTGCGTTAACCTGTGACGTGAGCACGAAATAGAATGCGAAATTTTAAAATAATCGCATCAGACTCGGTGTGTACACTTTAAGTGCGAACATTTTTCGCACAAATTTTTCGCATTTTCGCACCGTCATTTAGTATCGTAAGCCTTTCTGGTGTGTACGGGCCTTAAAGCTGTTGTAAGGCGTATAAATCAAACTAGCATCAAAGTGAGTTCTGGCATTCAATAGTACAATGTTGACAATGTTTAATCTGTAAGCGGTTTATCTCGGTGTGACAGAGCGACCGGCTCGTGTTTCCATATTCATCATGGCGAGTGTTCCAGCGCCCGCATCGGCCACGAGCGCTCCATCTCTCAAGGTAAACGCCGAAAGGAGGGATCTAGCACGAGTTCCCACGCTCGCTCTTAACGGGGGATGCGTGTGTTGTCTATATGGTGTGCTCGTGACCAGACACAATCCAGCTCCCTCACCTTTACTTACAGCATTATCTTCGATTAGCCCGTGTAAGAGAGAAACACGCAATACGCGTAAGAGGGATGGTGAATGTTAACCTAAATTGAGGTGTATGTGTAGTATTGGATATTTTGTCTGCCTTGTTATTTTAAATAATGTTGATAATGTTTAAACGACATTTGGGAGTTAACATTGATTTTGGATATTGTCCTATTGGTAGATAATGTGGCGACACACGAGTGCGTCCTTCAGCGGTTTAAATAACAAGTGTACGGGATGCTTTAAGACTGCTCGTTGTAATAATCTTGTAAAATGGCACAGTCCTTACATGAAACACAAAAACAACATTCCATTTACAACAGAGAGCTGTAGATTAACATTGTTATGTAACTCAGTAACGCTGTAAAAGTAACCGTGTCGTGTTGGGATAGCGTTAAGCAGAGACACTGACGCACATTTGGGTGGCGACAGGGGCGAAGCTCATACATTTAGCAGAGATGTCATTCAGATCGTTGTTCAGGTGTTTCTGTACTCTCGATATGCAACTAGCCTATACAGTCTACAAATCAGAGATAAAAGGCAACTCAAACACACTCACAAATGTATAACGCGTACATAATCATTTCCAGACAGTGTTGCAGTGGTCACTGTGTGTGTGTGTGTGTGTGTATTCCTGAAATGTCTTTTGCTTGCTTTTCTGCAGGGTACAGGTGCAGAAGCATCAAGTAATGGCCTGTCAGACAGCATTCCCAGCTTCAAGGTAACTGGCCCCATCATCAGCATTTGCAGCAATATACAAATGATGAACTAAAATATTCATTACCCTAACTATTATTATTCCGACCAGTGCCAATTGAAATTGACAAATGGATTCTTTTAGGCTATCTAAATGAGTAAACTGTCAGCCACCACAGTGCTAACGTAGCTGCTAAGCTAAGTGTGTGTTTTGGATAGGGTCCATCACTTGCCTTTAGCTGTGGTACCAGTGGCAGCATTTTGGAGATTCCCTTGTTAGCAAAAAAAAAAAAAAAAACATAAACTATATTTCTGACAAAAAAAAAAAAAACTCCCAGCAATGCAGAATCAGTTCAAATCCATAGCTTATGTCCACCTGTTAGTCCTCCAAAAACAGAACATCTGCTGCCAATCATGTAGTAGCGTCCATGCAAAAGTGGGCGGAAGATGTCTTGTTGTGAAGTTTGTCAGGATGATATTTTGTGATATCCACCCAGCAAAAGTAATCCATGCTTAACCTCGCTTCCTCGTTTATTTGCATGCACCCAAGACTCCCCTATTTTGGGGGGGTTATGGGGGGGCAAAGGCACAGAGTCAGGAGTGGGCCTCTGGCTTGTCCAGAAGGTCCCGTGTTGACTGTACATGGAGCTCCAGTCTCAGAGATCACGCTAATCTCTGTCAATCAGGCTTGAGGCCTGGCTCCAGGCATGCTCCCTCACACACACACACACACACACACACACACACACACACACACACACACACACAGCCTTCTCCCTCTGCTCACCTACGCTCACTTCACAGCCTCGCTTCAGTTCAGCTCATGTGCTGATTAGGAGGAAAGAGTGGTGCTCTGCGTGTTTGTATGTGCTCTCTCTCTCTCACACACACACACACACACACACACACACACACTCATTTCTAAATTCTTCTACTTTTGACAGGTTGCATGGTTTGTTTTTGAAAGTTAGTATTCTATAGAAAAGTTTGCTTGGACACTATATTAATGACTGTGCACATGTAAATGTCAACATTACAGCCACAGTATGAGCCATAATACATGTATAGATGTAAATATATACGTGTGTGTGTGTGTGTGTGTGTGTGTGTGTGTGTGTGTGTGTGAGCTGGGGACAGGTAAACTGATCCTGAGTGTGCATTGTGTATGGGGGTTGCACTAGGTTGTAGCAGTGCCTACAATAGCACTGGCCATATGACCCCCGCATCATCATCTGAACCACCAAACTGGTTTAGTGATTTTATTTGTTATATGGAAGCTCCTTCCTTAGTGTCCATCCAAATGTCCACAAAACACTTAATGGACAAGAATTGCGCTGTCCACTGAAATAGTCATAGAAGGGTAACGTGCAAAATCACCTCTAGTTCTGTCTGTAGTATTCCTACTCACAGCAACTGTGTTGCCAACACTTGGAGTGGTGTGTGGATTATAGGCTGTTACACAATTGGATGTAGTATTTATAACCAGCTAATCGCATGCATCATCGCGTGCACCAGGTGAGGGGACAGACTAGGCACATACACTGCTATGTCATGCTGGAGATTTAATGGCCGGGTGGTGGATGTGAAAATCAAAATGGCGTTCTCTTCATCTCTCTCAGCCCCTAACGTTTGCTCTCTGCCTTAGGCACATAGAGTCGAAGCTGTCATAATTCATACCCATGCCAAATGTCTTGTTTAACCGAGAAAAAAAAACCAGAAAGCCTTTTTATACCATGCTACCACCTTCAGTATACCATGCCATTTTCAGACAAGAACCTGGTCAAATAAAAATGCTCTGTCTGTAATCAATTTTTGCATGGGTTTGAAAACATTTTGTCTTAACTGTATACATTCTGTTATCCATGTCGTCATCTTTCTCACTTGCACTCTTAAATACACTCTCTAATGACAAGGTGATATTAATATAGAACTGGTCACAGCTAACGTATACCCGTTAGCACACTTATGCTCTACAACATTCATACACCATTTACACTATAAAATACTTACGGACAACTCTCAATGGTTGTTAATTGGTTTGAATGACTTTCTATACTACTTGCTCTCTATATCATTGGCAAATACTAGCAGATTGATTTACGTGGCTTAGCTGTAAGACGGTAGATTGACTTACGTGGCTTAATTGTAAGACAATGAAATATCCTTGCCACTGTTGGGGGTGCTGGTTGATGTGTCCCTTCCTGTCTTGCATGGCATTATAACCTCACATAAGACCATAATAACCATATATTGATTTAGTTTGATTTCTTAATTAAATTATTTATTTTTAAGGACTCATAAAAATAGTATTTTTTTTTTATATTTGAAGCACAATGTATCATCTTTTTTCCTTGTGCTTAAAATGTATTGATCTAATAAAAGCCTATTGGTCAAATACAAATGCACAATAAATCTTAATTTATGGGCATGGGTACGAATCATTTTGATCTATGTCAAAGAGAGTGTACTGTGGTGGACAGTCGTCTTCTGTATATCTCCGTCTGTCAGAAAAGTACCCTGACACCGAAAGGCTTGCTTTAAGAAGACACCTACTGACAGATGAGAAGAGTGAATGGGCAAGGCCAGAGTGAGTAGTGGCATAATCAATAGAGACCATAAAACTGGGTAAACGCCAAGTTTATGGTCTAGTGGTCTCATTAAAAATCGATGTGATTTGCAGTGAAGTGTGAAGAGATGTGAAGGGTAGGCCATCCTGCAGTGTGTGTGTGTGTGTGTGTGTGTGTGTCTGTGTGTGTGCGCGCGCTCCATGTAACTCTCCCTCAGCCGAACAAAACAGACAATGGTCCTGACTTCCATGGCTGTCACGTTCCCTTGGTAATCTGGGATTATGGGTAATCCAGAAGCAGGGTTAATCTTGCTGCCGAGTGACTGTCGCTTGAAAGAATAGGTCGATGGGTTGGACGTTAGTGGCTTTCTACCCATCTAAAAAGTCAGAGCTCAGAATGCACAGCGTCTCTCATTGGCTGGTCGCCTGAAGTCGCCTTGCTTATGTTTACATTCACTTGCTCTATTCACTCAATAAGCAGATGGTTCCATATTAAAGCGGTTTAAAATACAGCATAGGTGGACATTTTATCACTGCTGTAGTATTCGTACAACCAATGTTAGTAAGTAGGGGAGAGTGGGGTAAAGTGAGAATCTTTTTACATTTGCTCCCCTCTAAGCGAGCTAAAATGATATATCAGCAAAATATACACATTTGCCATTAGTTCAGGATGTTTGATGGTCACATAACCACAAATGCGTTCCGTTGCCTAGATACAGGGAGTGTCTCACATTACCCGATGTCTCACATTACCCCGTTACCCTGATTAAATAAAATGTCACTGATTCCGTGGCCCTTATGTAATCAGACTGTCATCTCATGCTTTTACATTTATGACAGGAAAGTAGTGTAAAAATATATCAGGTGGAACTAGATTAATTTTGTGCAAGGTAGACATACTCTATGCTGCTCTAAAACTGCTATAGCTAAATGCATGTGGGGAACAAAACATGGCTGTCCAATTACTATTTTTGATATGGAACCACCAAATATGAGAAATGTAAAAAAACTGATAAATATGAAAACACTGCTTGGCTTCACTAGGTGTGTGTGTTGGGGATGCTCTTGTTATCTGCTGGAAAGGCCTGTTAGGCCCCTGTTCCAGTTAGAGTGTGAGCTCCACATCCAGGCTGTGAAGGAGTCTCATGGGCTAATACACACCAAGACACACCTGTTGGTGGAGTGGAATGTTCACACCTGCCACCTATGTTTGCACCTGTATCTGAAGGATGGGATAACGGCCACCAAGGTGTCCTGTTATACAGAATTAATGAGGCAAAGAACTCCCTGACGCGCATTGGATATTTTGATATGGAACAGTGATTTTCTTTTTTTTTACCAGATTTACTTCATAGGCGTTATTCAGAATTAATAGCCACCCCACCAGCCAGAAAAGAGTATTTCTTCTCTCCGGGTGATAAAGAGCTATAGCTCCTCCAACCTCTTTCATAAACAGCACACAAACACTGCTAGTCATTTTCAGTGAATGCACAGTTGGGGCAGTATTGAAAGCTAATTGTTATTTGTCATAAATCTTTTATCATGATAACATCATCTATAAAACAGTGATTTACAAAAAAGTGAGGTGCTGTGATTTTCATAATTCCTGTTCTTGTGATGACAGGTGAATCTAATACGTCTTGAAACTGTTTTCCCCAGGCGTGTGACCTGGACATCGATCTGGTCCAGACCCACAAACCCAAACCGGACCTGGCGGGCCTGGCGTTTGGGACCGCTTTCACGGACCACATGCTAACGGTGGAGTGGAGCTATCAGGGCGGCTGGCAGAGACCTCGGATTCAGCCCTTTGGGAACCTGTCCATCCACCCGGCCTGTTCCGCTCTGCACTATGCCATACAGGTGAGGCCGACTCACCTGAGATCAGGTGTCTCTAGTGGACTACATCACTTTCAATTGGTGTCATGATAGAATGGAATGATATCTTATTAATTAGACAACATTAAACATTGATTAAATTCTGTTCACCAGGGTGTTGTATATCAACAAAACTTTTTAAAACCATTTTAAATAATGTTTTATGGGAGTGAAGTATGAAATGACTGGGGCATGTTCCACTGCCCTGAAATACACCCATTATTTGAACTATTGCTAATGTTTAAATGTTTACCAAATTGTTACAAAGTATTACAAAACATTAGGGTATTGACAGTATGCACATCACTGAATGACATGGTATAAATGAGCACACACAGACACACACATAATCTGTCTGTCACATACAGTATTTTTTTGCATGGCTTTACATAACTAAGTGCCAGAATCTTCTGGATGGTTCTAAGAAATGTTGTGCTTTATGTTGGTAGTTGTTTGAGGGAATGAAAGCGTACAGGGGGCCGGACAACAGAGTGCGTCTCTTCAGACCAGAGCTCAACATGAATCGCATGTTGAAGTCTGCACTTAGAGCCTGTCTGCCGGTATGACTACACACACACACACACACACACACACACACACACACACACACACACACACACACACACACACACACACACACACAGGCACATATATGTAGACATACAGAAATCTCTCTCAAATTCTATCTCTCTCTTCTAATTTTTCTCAGCCTCTCTCTGTTATCTGTCTGTCACTCAATTCAAAACAGCTTTATTGATATGAGAATAACTCATTTTGCCTTGCAAAGTGTTTCCAATGATCCAGGTAGATTCTGGATCTAATTGAGTCTAATTGTACCGGTATACTCTCTCTCACTCACTCACTCTCTCTGTCTGTCTGCTTATCTCCCTCTCTCTCTCTCTCTCTCCCCCTCTCTCTCTCCTTCTCTCTTGCTCTCTCCCTCTCTCCCTCTCTCTCTCTCTCTCTCTGCTCCCTGTAGAGTTTTGACAGGGCTGAGCTGCTGGAGTGCATCAGGAAGTTGGTGGAAGTGGATCAGGAGTGGGTTCCACATTCAGACGCTGCCAGCCTCTACATACGCCCCACCTTCCTAGGCACAGAGGTGTGTGTGTGTCTGTGTGTGTGTGTGTGTGTGTGTGTGTGTGTGTGTGTGTGTGTGTGTGTGTGTGTGTGTGTGTGTGTATCTAAAACATTTGGCTTCCTTTTGGGTCTCCCAGTTGACTTACCGGTATATTGCGTTATATCTCTAGATATTTACATCTTCATAAAATCTTTACCTATGCTTGTGTTTGTAAGTTTGAAGGTGTTTGTCCCCCCCGTCCCGTCCCGTGTGTTTGTGTGTGTGACTGTGTGATGTGTTTCTCCACAGCCTTCTCTGGGAGTGAAGAAGCCGTCCCAAGCTCTCCTCTATGTGATCCTCAGTCCGGTGGGCTCGTACTTCACCACGGGGGCCAAGCCTGTGTCCCTGTGGGCAGACTCCAAATACATACGCTCCTGGAAAGGAGGCACGGGGGACTGCAAGATGGGAGGGTGGGCACCTCCTCTTCGTCTCTTCCTCTTCCTCATCCTCGCTTGAGTAGCCTCCCTTCTCTCATCCGCTCTCTCCTCTACTTAACCACATCTGTTCTCCAAAGGCATTACGGGCCCTATTTCCATTGAGAGGCAGTGAGCCAGGGGCGCAGGAGGCACGGGGGACGTGGGGGATATGTCCCACGCAGTGCTGAAGAGATGGCCGTTGTCCCCCTCACTTTTGATAAGGAAAAAAAGCCTTATATACGCTAAATAAATAATAACCTATAGGGTTTGCGTTAACTATGTAAAACTCCCTATTAACAGCATCACATCGCTAACCACAGCCATCTACAGTACTGTAAGACTGCACAATCTCATATTCACTCTGTTGGATATCTGAAGCCAGTTTGTCTACAAACAACCATCATTAGAGATGCTTTTCGTTTGGAGCGGCATACTGGTAGGCCATCAAAAGCATAACATTTTTGGTTTGGTTTGGGATCTAATTTACTTTTGGACTGTTTGATTATATTGCTAAATGTTGGGACTGATGGGCAGTGAACTCTGGGAGATATTTGATGGTTCACTGTTATGTTTCATGCAGTTGAAAAAGTGTCGGGATTTCCACCGCTGTTTATTGCGAGACAAGGCAGCCATTCATTGAATAGGGGTTGTGCTGTAATAGAAACCTTTTTGCGTAGCCAAGTAGCCTAAATTGAGTTATTGTTTAATTATGCATGATTTAGTAGGCTACTTTTATTCAATTCGTAGGCTGGAATGCCTTGAGTCACGCAACAATTGCGTTAAATGTAGTAGGCTTCAGCCTCTGGCAATTAGCTCGAAAGGGGCGGCAAGACAATGAGCTTTAGAACGTGTGTTGGAGACCCATGGTAGGAAAACGACTTTATTAATCCAACCAACAATATAATAAAATATTAAGAAGAGGTGTAATTTCATTGACTTAAATCGAAGCAGTGTCTTCTAGTGCTGGTGGACTGATGGCAATTGTTGGTATGGTATAGGCAAATATGGGAAACTGCCTTTATTTGTCCGGCTATAAATAGAATCAATCCTAAATCAATCATAATTTGAGGATTTATGGTAGCCTATCTCCTGCTCAACATGACATTAGCTGTTATGTTTATTGATAACAAACTCAACTAGCCTACTGATCAACTCGTTTTCACTAGCCTAACTATAAAATACAAGTATATAGGCCTACCGAAAGTTTTTGTTCTAAGGCATTTATTTCAAACATAATTTCAAGACACAAATTGGATACTTCAGTTACCTTGGTGCATAAATCCCAGAGAGTAGGCTACCACACCCCAGAGTGATGGGCCTTTCTTACGCGTTCAGTGTGGGGTATAAACAAGCTGAGAATTTAGCGGTGTCACGTCTGGCTGTCACAGACATGGGGAGCTCTTTGAAGCTTGGGATAATGTGGTACAGTTACTACAGTAACAGTATTTTATTGTACTTCTTATGTAATATATATATTTTTTCAATTTTATAAATGCTTTGTTTAAATGCTGTTGGAACAAATAGTAGATGATTATAAAGGCAACTTTCTGTTGCAATTTTCTGTGTGTTCTGGACTGGTAACTTGTTAAGCCAACATGTTCTAACATTGCACAAATATTAACTGCAGACACATAGTGGAGAGTTGATTTTGTAGGCCTAACTAGGCTATTTGATCATGTAGTCTATGTTTGGATCATAGGCATGATGATTCATTCATGGCTTCATCAAATATCAACATCATGTTGCTTTTAGAGTATTCTACCATTGGCCCAAGTAGTGTAAAATAAATCTAAAAAAATTAAATAAAAGTAGAATTGCACATAGCAAGAAGCTGGTCTGAGGGCAGATCTGACATTGTGCTCATCTCACAGTTTTGACAATTTTAATCAAAAAATATTTTGAAAACAATCAATGGTATTATCTTAATATTCTGGCAAGTTTAAAATATGATGGTCGAAAGTGGGCCAGAGGTGGCGATCCGATATCTGGAAATCTGATCTCACTATGGGTTTGTGTTCACATTTGGTCCCCCTCACTTTCAAAATATCTCCTGCGCCCCTGCAGTGAGCAAAGGCAAAGCAAACAGCAAAGATCAGCAAAGCTGTAGTGTGGCTTGTGGGGGTGTTGTGCTAACCCATCCATGTCTGCACTAACCCTAGGATCTTCTCATGTCATTAAATGAACAAAATATTTTTTTGCTAAGTTATTAAAGTATAGTTTCTCCTTGCCAGTTACTGTACCTGATACTGAAATTAGGACCTTAGATCTCTTAGCTCTTTGAGAAGTGACTTCTTTCAGGAGTAGGCTACCTTGAGTTCATTGTAACACCATCCAAATGGAACATTCTGTGAGCTACATTTTATATTTGTGATTGTACCAGAGGGTTAAAGCGGAGCGAGAGGCGCAAACGTAGTAATCAAGGATCTTTGATTGTACTTCTAAAAAGGGTAGGTAGCTAACAGTAGTTATGGACTTATATAGCTTTATAGACCTAAAAGGGATATTTAATAAAGTTCCTTGTATCTACCTTTCCATACTAGTAAAGTCAGTGACAGACCTCAGATTTTTGTGGTAATGCTGTATAAAGGTCATGCCAGCTGTTCACTAATATCAGAAACCACAGCTCACGTACATTGGCCAGAAACAAGCTAACCGGCTAAATCCGAAACAGTTTTAAAGGCAACTTCTTCCATGTCAGAGTGTAATAACAGAGCTTATACTTGTAAGCTTTTTGTAATTGCACCACCATGCAATTGTCGTTCTTTAACCAATGACCACAGTATTCTGTGCTCTCATTCATACTGACCTAAATATACAAAGTCCGACACGCATTCTTTTAGGGGCTTTTGTGGGGATTTGGAATTTGTACTACTCATTTTGACCTTCATTTCTGAGTTTTGAAAACTCAAGCTTGGGTGATTTTCTTCGCCTTCCTGGCAACCCCAGTTTGGGGGAGGAAACTCCATTCCACTTTGCGTCATGGAGTTCTTTGCCTCTGTCTCGTTACTCTCCTCCATTAATTCAGTATATCAGGACACTTTGGCAGCCATATTATCCCTTACGCAACACCACCATTGCAGCAGTCAGTGGGCTTTGTCAAGTTTTCAAGTTGCGTGCAAAAGATGAAAACGGTGATGAATGTTTTATTACATTTAGAATGACAAAGGCAGGTGAATAGTAATGGTGTCCATAATAAGCCCCTCATAAAATATTTAGTATATCCTGTCATCCAGATGACCATGATCACCATGCCCACTATCACCGTTGCACTACCACCATGACACTCATTCACACAGAGCACCTTAGAGCACCTTACCATACCTTACTATGCACAGAGGATCACAGGCTCAGTCCCTGCCTCAGTCATTGCAAAGCCCTCTGATTTATTAATCACCACTATGTGGATACTGTTTTTAGAATTGATTTAGATTAAGTGTTAGTATAATTTGTATTTTTGTAATTTGTATTTTAGTATATTTTTATATACTGTATTAAGTGTTAGTATAATTTGTATTTTAGTATATTTAGCATATTCTTTATCTTCTACTGTC
>NC_063205.1:11933085-11960585 GCF_017589495.1 Alosa alosa
TTGTTCAAGATAGCAGAGCAACGTGAGCGACACCAAGTAAATAGAAACGTGGCGCCCATCAAAAGTTCTGCTCAAAGTGTGGCGCTACATCTCGTCGTGCAAAGCTACGCTGCGTTGCGGTCAATTAGGACAATCCAATTAAAAACAAAGGCAATCAAACTGATTTTGTCACTGTAGCTCACTCGCACGGATGCTGTTAGCACTAGGTGTCATACACACAAAAAATTATGACATGTTGTATACAGAGACAAAGAGTGCAAAGAGTTATAATATCTCTTGTGTACCCTTACACAAGAGATATTATAACTACTCTCTTGTAGTGCATTCATTTCATAGACTCAGTACTACTTTCCAGTGTGTTTTGTGTGTGTGTGAGCATACATTACTACATTTATTGTGTGCACCTGTGTATGTATATATGACTGTCTGGCTATCTGTGTGTGTGTTTGTTTCTGCTTGTGTGTAAATGCATGTGTTTGTGCATGTGTGTGTATGTTTGTGAGAGAATAGAGTATATATAAGTGTACATTAATGTGCATACATGTGTGTGTGTGTGTGTGTGTGTGTGTGTGTGTGTGTGTGTGTTTGTTATGTGGGATAGAGCGTAGAAGGTAGTGCCACGCAGGCAACGTAGACATTGGCAAGGCTCCTGCAAGCTCTCGTTAGACCAAGGCCATAATTACACAAAGCTAATTACTTTAGCGGTGCCTTTTGTTTGCGTGCTGAAGACGAGCCCATTGAAGGGACAGATAAAGAGCCTGCGGAATGAGAGTGGGGGAGTTGGTGGTGCTAAGAGATGCGACAAAAGCCTAATGAACTATGAAATCAACAAAATGTGTTCTCTTTCCTTGAATTAAGAGAGTGAGAGAAAAAACAAGGAATTAGTGAGGAAAAGTAGAGGGGGAGGTGGTGGCTGGAATTATTCTGAAAGTGTGTGGGGCGATGTTATTACATCTGTTGACATTTCATTTGTGAGAAAGATGGCAAAAAAATGAGAGATTCTCACCAATGCGACAGACATCACAAACAAGAAAACAACAGGGAAGTAAAAAAAAAAAAACAGCAGAAAAAGAAGTCCCATTTTTTTAAGGCGGAGAAGAGAGAGGAATAGAGAGGAATGAAAGATGGCTTCACTAATTCATCCCTCCGTCCCCCCCCTCCTCCTCCTCTCTCCTTCCTTTCATGTTAATTAGAAATCACATCCTTTTGTTTCCCTGGCCCGATGCGTATTTGCTCCACGTCCGGACCATTAGAACAAATTTGCAACATGAGACGCAAATAATTGGATTTGCAGCCATGGCTGTCGCAGAGTAGAAGCCCTCCGCCTGCGTTTGTCACATCGGCTGAGTTTACTGATGCGCTTCGCGCAGATTTAGGTTTTGTTTTGTTTGTTTGCTGTTTCTTATGTGTGTGTGTGTGTGTGTGTGTGTGTGTGTGTGTGTGTGTGTGTGTGTGTGTGTGTGAAGTTGTTGTTGACTTGACTGTCCCATTCAGCACTGGAGATTAGAGGCCTAGTGAGAAAGTTATATTTCTTGTGTATGAATGTTTGCTGTGAACTATCCATGAACTTGTAATGACCTGTTGGTGACCTTTCTGCTCTTGCTCTTCTTCCCGGTACCAGTATGGCCGCACACCAAGTGAATGGAGCTTCCTGGTGTAACCTGAGGTTTCTGAACATGGGAAAGGTGGACCTCGCAGCTATGGGACGAGGGCGAAGTCACACTGACGGACAAACAGACAAGTGAATCTGCGAGGATCCGCACATGCACAAACACACACACACACACACACACACACACACACACACACACACACACACACACACACACACACACAAATGCGCACACACACACAGACACAAACTCATACTTACCAAAATGTACTCTTTCTCTCTCTGTTCATGCAATGTTGTGTTAAAGTACCATTGGGACTATGTATGCTCTCATAACACTGGGGTTGTGCATCCCTTCCTCTGAAAGAGTATACTGTCTTTCACTTTGATCTTTTGGGAACTACCAAAATCTTATCCACTATGGAGTGCATTGGTGTTAGCAATTCTGTCTCTGTAGAGGAATACTCTCTTTCTTGGTCACCCGTGTACACTTAGACAACATACAAATTCCGGTGGTCACAATGCATGCACATTTACACTTAAAGGTGCTATAAGCGATGTAATGCGGACAAACCAGACGAGATGTGTGTTTGGGAAAGTTTCAATTGCACGGGAGGGAGGGGGAGGGAGTAGCGAGCTAGCTCTCTGTTTTGTTTGAACATCAACAGAAGTGACGTTACCCTGCATCGCTTATAGCACCTTTAAACTTGATGATAAGTAGCTGATACACCACTTTTGGTACTCTTAACACATGCATCATTCCCAGTTAGTGATCCCAAGATCAGACTTGTATACACTCTGCCATCATAGCTAATGATACAGATTACCAATGGGCATGCAGTAACTTAATAGAGACAGCTATAGATGGAAATAGCTTCAGAGTACTTTGCGCATCATTTCAAAAACTCCAAAGAACAAATGCAGTGATAGTGATTATGTCATGATAATTATATGCAAGTGAAGTGAAGTGAAGGTGTTGCACAATATATGTTGCCCTTCTGTACTGTCCTGTGTGTATCACTATACTCTATTATATACTATACGGTGAAACCATAAGCCATTTGCTCCGCATTACCTATGTAACATTTCATCTCACAGACGACAGGTATGACAAGTTGGGGAGGCAGAAAAGAGAAGCACAGATTTCAATGACCATTGATTTCCAATGTTTTGTGTTACCCGTTGAGCTTACCGGACGCTGTAAAGCCCAAAAGAGTTTTGAGGCCATGAAGCTCAATAGAATTCTCAGTGAATACATGGAGTGACTATAGACGCTACTGCAGGTGGAATCACAAACATTTTGAACTTTACCAGCATGTTGTTAGGCGCTCTAAGTAATGTTAAACATTTTTTTTGTCAGATACAGCAAACATCACCTCACCATCCACTAGCTGCCTGTGCCCTGAATATACTGTAAAAAAAATGCGGCCTCTGTGGATAGCCCAGGCTCCAAAAATAGCAACAAAAACAACCTGGTCCAGCCTGGACCATAAAAAACATAACACACTTTTTCGGCCAATCACAAACGTGATTGCGTGTTTAGGAGAGTTTTGTACGGGAGGTAGGGGGAGGTAGCAAGCTAGCTCTCTGTTTTGTTTGAATGTCAACAGAAGTGTCGTTACCCAACATCGCTTAGAGCTCCTTTAAAAAGCAAACCAGCACTGTATCCTAGATGAAGAACCAGCCAGAGTTGAGTTAGGGTAGAGCACATGTGGGCTGCACACACACACTGTACACTGCAGTATAGACTCTAGCAATATGCTAATGCGCTAACAGCACTTTTCAATGCACTGCAGATAGAAGTAAGCCCTCAGGACAGTTAAACGACAGCTGCTCACTGAGTCTGGGCCATGCCTCACTGACTCGATGGTCAGTATCTGATGTAGAGTATCTGGTCAGAGGTACGGTTGTTTCCGTTCCAGAGTTTGCTTCTATCTGAAGGTCGTTTTAACTAGAAGGATACTTGGAGAGTGCAGACCCCTGTCAAAGCAATTGCACTAATATGCAATGTTAAAGAATTGTTTTTTTAATTTATTTTTTTAAATCCTGGATCTGTCTTTTGACCCGGATCCTCTCGAAAATGTGATGGGTCTTTTCTTTGGCCCCATGCTCCACCAAGCTTCATGAAAATTCGGCTGGTGGTTTTTGTGTAATCTTTCTGACAGACAAAACAAGCTGGAAAATGACAATGAAAACATAGTTTACTCTGGTGAAAATTGCACATAAAATGGAGGGCGGGGAACCTCACACAACAGTATTGACTATAGTGTCTTACTATGAATGGGTCTCAGTGCCCATAAAGGCCCATGTTATTTCCCAATCTCTCTCCCACTTCTATCTCCACTATAGACCCTTTCAACAAGGTAAACAAAAACAATGATTGAACATTCTATTTGGGCCCCAATCTACTTCCTCTGCATTAAGATAACATATGGAATGTTAAAAAGGAAGTCTTGTGGGGCCAACTATGATGCTGACAATGGAACTCTCTTGAAAGGGTCTATTCCTGTCAGAATGGCCATCAAATCTAGAAACAACTCCTTAACAGGCACATAGTATGAAACAGACATCACTGCATAATCAGGCATACTTGAAAGTACACCCCGAGTCTTGAAGCACCATTATCTTAATTGTGCACTTTTTCCTTGTCAGTGCCCCCTAACTGTGAGTAAATAAATAATATATTTACTGTATGTGTAATGTGTGGGTGTGTGCAAAGGGACTATTAAATTATTACACTGTAGAATATTCCCACAGTCCAAGACAGTATAATGTTGGCAGACGCAGAAACAAGTTAATGAAGTTTATGCCGAACGTCATAAGGCTTAACTGGAAAACGGTCCTAATCACATCCGCGTAAAGGTCTATAGGCTACACTTAAAACAGTGTTAAATGTTTGGGCCACTGATATTCAAATCAGTGTTGATGGGTGTAAAACATATCTTCATAATCTTCATTTGCTTTTGTACAAAGCAATAACATACGAATTTTAAAAGCAGGTTAACAGTATTACCAATTTGCCGATTGCTGAATCACTGTCAGAATCAGTGTTACCACTCCACAAGCAGACATGATTAGACCTGTGTACCAGTTTTTAGCCTTCTGACATTTGGCAAAAAATGCATTACTGACAAAATCTAGAAAAAATAAGGTCCTCACACCCGCTTTGTTAAATTGTTAATATGTGCATTCCTATAGGTCTCTGACCACACTAATAATAGCAATACCAAGTGCTTGTCATTCTGTTTAGGCTAAGATATGTAAGAGTATATGTAACATGTTTTCAAATTGTTTTCTTGTAGCTTTAGTTCATATAGACCCCAGTTGCCTTGACAGACATATTTGTGATCTGTGGGTGATGCGTAAAATGTGTTATACATAGAGTTCTATATTTATATAGGTGTGACATGCAGTTATTTATGTGAAGCGTTGGATGTGTTGAATTGAGCATTTGTCACCCAGATCCAATTAATAAACAAGTATCATATACCCAACAGTGTCTCTAATTCTAGAGAGATTGACGTCTGTGAAGAAAGTTGCCCACACAATGCGCGTGTGTGTGTGTGTGTGTGTGCGTATGTGTGTGTGTGTGCGTTCGTGTGTGTGTGTGTGTGTGTGCGTGTGTGTGCGTGTGTGTGTGCGTGTGCATGTGTGTGTATGTGTGTTGGGGGTTGTATGTACTAATAGATAAATATGTGTAGTGTTTTATACAGAACCATTTAAATGTTTCTGCCTAGTTTTTTTTCTCCCCACACCCTCCGCCCCCCTCTCTGTCTTTCTCCCCTGCTGAGTCGTGTGAAATGTGTGTAAGTGTGAAGTGCTCTGCAGCCTGTGGAAGAGAGCGGGCGGGCGAGCGGAGAAGTGAGAAGTGGCGCAGTAGGAACGCGGGGCTGTGCAGACTCGTTTAGCGCAAAGCCGTTAGTGTGACACTCTCGGGCTAACACCAGCACATCCCACCGGGTGGCGCAATTCCTCCTGGCTCCAACCGCACCCCATGGGCTTCCTTCCAAAGACACTCACACACACTCTCACACACACATACACACACACACACACACACACTGAGACATGCACACAGAATCATTAAATACATGCTCCATTTTAATTAGCCATCATTAATTTATTTGCCTTTGTTTCCCACTACAGTTGCGGCATCCAGAATTTTTTAATAAAACACACACACACACACACACACACGCACACACATGTGCAATGTAGTTCTGTTCTGCTCGTATTTAACAATTAGTCAGAACAAACAAAACATAGAGCATTTTTTAGCTAGAGCTAAGCCAGGAATTGTAAGAGAAGGATACACCACACTCTCAGATAAAATAATTCATGTTTAAAGCTTAAAAACGCCATCCACAATTTGGTTCTGAGAAATATAGTTGATATTTGATTTCAAGCAATCAAATTACCCCCTTCTGTGCATTCCTGAAGCACTCTGTTGATTGGTTAAGATTGTTTATGCCTCTGTCCAAGCCACCATATTTATTTACCATAATTGTGTACTCTTTTATGTACTTTATAACACATAAACAGCTACAAGCTATCACTGACACCTGGACTAAGAATGAATGCTTTCCATTTCTTCGGTGGTCTCCAACTTCACTAGCCTGCGTATTCCCACCCAGACAAACATTTGGCAAATTTGGGATTTGCTCTGCAGGTCCGTCTGGCTAAGAGGCCATTGAAGCCCATTTCCAATGTCCCTAAAACACGGCATGCAATGACAATACAATGGCTAATCTGGCATGGAAGTGTATTTCTTTGGAATTGAGTAAACAAATGCATTTAAAACCTTTGTTTTCAAGATTGCTGCACTTCTGAAACGATTTGGTAAGAGTTTAATGCACCAATTACGTCCCTGCTGGAAGTCATAA
This sequence comes from Alosa alosa, assembly GCF_017589495.1. Taxonomy (NCBI): domain Eukaryota; kingdom Metazoa; phylum Chordata; class Actinopteri; order Clupeiformes; family Clupeidae; genus Alosa; species Alosa alosa. Next base: position 11,939,581 of record NC_063205.1, read on the forward strand.
GTCAATAAACCTTTTCCAAACCCACTCTCAATTACAATTGAGAAGGTCTGCATGCTAACCAGCCTACACCTTTACAAAAGTATGTTGATGTCCGCTGAGTGACTTACAGGAATCTTGGTTGTGGCAAGTGAACAATAGCCTCCTACTGTCTCTGTGTATTTGGCATTTGTATGAATGTGTGTGTTGGTGTGTGTGTGCGTGTGTATATCTCTGTGTGTGTATGTGAATGTGTGGGTTTGTATGTGTGTGTGTGTGTGTGTAGTAAAGGGGAAGTTAAATCTCAGCCCCAGCTCCCCTGGGTCCCAGGTCTGGGCTCCCGTCTCCCTGGCTGCCCTCCCCGCAATTATGAGCTTCATTCGGGACACTGCTGCTGGACCTCCAGCTCCTGTTCTCATCCAAGGACCAGTGGGCTCCAACCTCAAGCCTCTCCAGGCTCTCTACCCCGCCAGTGCTGAGTCAAACCCAGCCCAGAGAGGGGGCGAGCACCCTGGCCACTCATCTCTCTGGCTCAGCCACGTCCGTCTGGAGTATTAGCGCACTGGGGTCTTATCCTGTCTGGTGATGCCCAGCAGCCCCATAGCCTCTCCACCAGCTACCACACAAAACAGCCCCATATCGGCTACTGACTAGCAGTTACCAGAGCCCAGGGAGCTCTCCTTAGCCTCTCCTTAACCTCTGCATCTTTCTCTCTCTTCCCTTCTTCTTCTCTCTGGGCGAGGGAGTGAGTAGGGGTGGGGGAAAGCTGGCTGGCCAGTGTTCTGGCGAGGCAGCCCGCAGATGATGTTTTAATTGTCACTTCTTATTTGCGGGTGGAGTGACATGGCCTGGCTGACAGGCAAGGATGGTTGGGCAAAATCCGAGATGAAGAAGGAGATGGAGGGAGAGAGAGAAATAAAGAAAGAGGAGGGAATGGAGGAGGAGGTTGTGGTGGGTGGGTAATGGGTGGTGTGTGCTGTGATTTGGAAGCTGTTTCTATGTTTGTTTGTGTGTGTGTGTATGTGTGTGTGTGTGTGTGTACGTTTGTGTGTATGTGTGCGAATGCCCCCTTCCCCCGTCTCCTTGCCTCCGTTTGGCTTGCAGGGACTGGGCAATCTCCCCTCCTCCTCGCTCCTCTCCGCTCCGGCGGGTCATGATCTGATTTGACAAGCGCCGCGCTGTCATCTCCCGTTTGTCCAATTTGAAAGTCTAATTAATGAACTCGCAGCCACTTTGTGCCGTGTGTGATTTCTTCTCCCTTCCTTTATTCCTTTTCTTTTTTCCCTTCTTGCTTGCTAATGCCGTGGCCTTGCCGTTTGTCTTCTATTTGTCTTTTCTTTATCACGCGGTCATCTGACCCCTCTGGCCGGCTGAGTTTCTGCGACTTCAGACCGCGTCAGACCTCGGATGATCTCCGAGCGTTGTCTTAATTAAACCTGCCACAGTAAGGAAGCAAAACAACCCGCGCAACGAGTCATTTCGATCCCGCTGTGGAGCAAAAAACTCAGTAGGTCTTTGAAATGGGCGATATAAAAAGAACAGTGCAGATAATTCGCAGATTACTGCGCTTACACAGTCCCCCATAGGCCATGCCGCCAGTCTTGTGATGTTTGTCAGACCGGGCATCGAGTTAGGCATCACGCATGTAATTAAATAATTTTGCATTCGTTTTCCTAAATTAATACAGTTGTGACTTTTACAAGTAAGAGAAAGTTTTACGGGAACAGGACACCGAATACACCCATTTGGAACTGTCACGAAACACGCATTTCTCTGTTCTGAACTCTGTTGGTGTTTTTCATCACCGGCAGGTGGCGCTGGTAGATAAACCTTTCGCTGTTTCATCCGGCTGTCATAATTACACCCAAGGCCTCATTTTTTTATCCTCCCCCTGCGCCCGCCATCTTCGAGCTTTGGATCTCTGCCAATCACAGTGAAAATGGATGTAGAACTAATCTATTTTCATGGACGTCTTAATCCGCTAATACAGAGATAAAATCATTTAATCAAAAGCCATCATCTTCTGCCTCCTCTTCTCGCTATCCACTCCACTGTTGCATTAAATGTTTAAATAACAGCGCGCGATTAAGTGCAGCGGCAGCCCACTGTGCACTAGGGGTTGACAGACAGATTTGCCGCTTTTTCTCCCCCTCTTCTGTCCTCGTGAGCCCATCGCGAACATTGGGTGTCAGTCGCTGCAATGACATTTAGATCTGTCTTATCCTCTCCTCACACGTGTTATCTGTCTTTAGACTGCTTTTACAGCTCCACCGTCCGCAGGCTTAAGAGAGGGCTCTCACCCCTCTTAGCCCTTTCCTCTCCATCCCGGCTCCCTGCTACTGGGGTGGGGGGTGGAGGTGGAGGAGGAGGGGTAGGAGATGGCGCTTCAATCACATTCCAATCCATGGCTCCCGTTGTCAAAGCAGACTGGTCCATTGTGCTTCATTTCACATTCAAAATATGCCGGAGAGATTTATAAAAGTAGGCCTACTTATACTCTTAATTTTCCCCTGCACCCAATTTTACAACTGCCAGTTAGGCTACTAGACTGCCCTCCAGTTTTATGACTGCCAATTTATGACTGCCAATTACATAGACAAGACATCCCCCTTAATCTGAGAGTGAGGCTAGGATAGGCTACCAGAATTCTGAAAGATAATTTTCAGCATACAACATTGCACATCCTTGTGTTCAAACAAGGAAGGCACAAGCCATATTTCTAAATGCAGTGTCATATCAGACACTATTGGAGTTTGAGCCATCATCTATGAGAGGCTACCAGTATATGAGGATGCTACACAATGATTGGTTTTAGTTATGCATCAAGTGAGCTTTGCTTGGCCACTGTTTTTCCAGGACAGGACCTCTTGTAACTTCTAGCTGCTCATGAAGGAGGCACTTGAGAGTGGAGGTCTAATCTGTCTGGATGTCATATCTTCACACAGGCATGTGTGTGTGTGTGTGTGTGTGTGTATGTGTGTGTATGATGATGGAATTGGCAAAAATGACCTGTGTGTCCAAACAGAGGAGCCTCAGACATGAGCAGGAGTCTAGTTCTGACCCCCACACACACACACACTCACAATCCAACCCCCCAGATACACAGACACACACACACAGACACACCACCCACCCTGCACACTGCTCAATTACTTACAGATTCGCAGGTCATAGGTCATGCTTGAGTGTTTGTCTGCCTCCGCTTGTGTGTGTGTGTGTGTGTGTGTGTGTGTGTGTGTGTGTGTGTGTGTATAGATAGTAAAATATATAATAATAACAAAGAAGTACAAATCTATAGGACAAATATATTCTTTAAATGAATCCATTTAAATATGTGGGTAAATAAACAAATGCAAAACCCAAATGCTGTGTGAGGTAAAGGACCCACTCTATTAATGGTGAGTAATCTTCTCTGAGGTGGGGGTGTAGGCTGTGCCCTGACACACACACACACACACACACACACACACACACACACACTCCTCCCTGCAGGTGGTTGGTGCTGGGGTGACTCACATTGGCCCAGCAAGGCCAGCGCAGGCATCCAGATTGCCGTGGCAGCATAGGGCAAGCACCCCCCTCTCTCTCTCACACACACACACACACGCACACACAGTGCCAGTGGGCATTCCTGCCAAGGGCTCCTAGTCTTCCACTGGGGTGGGGGAGCCTGACACAGACTCCCTCTCCTTGTCCCTCTCTCACTCCTCCTCTTCACTTATTCATCACCCTCTTTCCCCTCTCCATCCTTCCCTCTATCCTTCTTTCTTTTTTCATCTCTTCCCAGTTGTTTTTTTTTTCTTTATGCCTCTCTATATTCTTTCTGTTTTTCTTATTTGTCATCTTCCCCTCCTCTCCATCCATTCATCCCTCTCCCATCCTTCCCCCCCGTCTCTGTCTCTCTCTCTTTCTCTCTTTTCACGCTGTTGAGTTAATGAGTGGGCCCAGGCATAGTGCTAATCTAAGCGTGTTTATTATTTTGACAGTGCCACGATAAAGGCACACTTCACAAGGCTTGACACGACTGGTATTGACAATCAGAACGCAAGGATGGGATGAGAAAAGGTGGGGGGGAAGGAGGAATGAAGGAACCAAGAAAAAGGAAAAAAAAAAAGAAGTCCTGAGCCCACAACCTTTCAGCTAAGAGACGAGAAGAGAAAAAAGAGAGAAGAGACTAGAGAAAAAAAAAAGTGTCATCTTTTAACACTTCTTTTTGTGCTGTTACGGTTATGGACAATTCAGGGCGTTATTAAAATAAAAGCGCCGACGCTGTTCCCACGGGTCACGATCATCATGACCTATGCAATGCGTACCTGTTGAAAAAGTAAAAAAAGTGAAATATAGAGACCCTGTTGAGCGAATTGCGAACGCCATGGATTCGCAGCATGGAGGTTGTCAAAGCCAGACACCACAGGTGTCTTTGTATGTGTGAGCATGTATGTGTGTGCCTCTGTGTGTGCGTGTGTGTGTGCATGCACGCTTATGTTGCAAAAATACACAGGGGATGGGGGGGGATGAGTTTGATGCCGTTTTACCATGCCAATTATGTACCAGTCTCCCTGTGTGGGCGACCTCGGTTCTGGAAGTTGAGCGGGTTCTCTCTCCGGTACTTTGTTCTAAGAGTAATCTGGCATCCCGCTTGCCATAGTCCTCATCCTTTCACTCTCTTCATACGCTGGGATCTTTTCACCCCCTGTTGGGCAAGCATTTTTGATCTACTGTAGCCATGTTAAGGCGGTCGATATCTGAATAAAACTGCAGGAGCGCATGCACACACACTTATACGCGCGCACACACGCACACACACACACACACACACGGTGGCCGTAGGAAGCATGCTGTGAGGCCCCCCGGAGTTTTGGAGGGTGGTGTGTGTTGGAGAGCCTTGCATCTTAACAAGTATGTGTGCGTGTGTGTGTGTGTGTGTGTGTGAGAGAGAGAGTGACATCAAGGTTGTGGTTGAAAAGGCTTTATATGGAAACTTAAGGGCTGAAAGTTCATGCTTATTGTCCATGCTTGCCTCAGTGCTACATGCTGAAGAATTAGGATTATTTCCATATTCGCTGCTTTCTACAGGGATATCATGTAGAGCAGTGGTTCTCAAATGGGTGTACGCGAACCCCTGGGGGTACGTGAAGGCACTCCAGGGGGTACGTGAGATTTTAAAATATACATATAAAAAGTAGAATCCATGCAAAAATATTTTAAAAACAATTATTTAATACATTTTTCAGGAAAATATAAGTTCATAAAATTAATTTTATATTTCATAGACTATTCAATTTCATTATCCTAAAAACCCAGAGTCCCCCCCATACCAGGATGATTCGACCCAACCTGTCACATGCCTCCCGCCATCACCTGTCAATCACTGTCAAAACTCAAACGATGGAGTCGTAGTTGAAGCGTAGCGGTAATTCTTGTGAAAACACGGAGGGACAAGTGGCAAAGAAGGCCAAACCAGAGCCGGCAAAATTCCGGCTGTATCTTGAAGAATATATTTTATTGCTCTGTTTTAAGTCTTTTTTCTCAACTAAAAATGCTTTGCGCTGGTTAGGGGGTACTTGGCTGAAAAAAATACTTCACAGGGGGTACATCACTGAAAAAAGGTTGAGAACCACTGATGTAGAGAACACACACACACACACAGACACACACACACACAGAGGGGGAGAGAGAGGAAGCTCATCCATGGGAAGTCTCTGATTAGAGTGTTTGAGTGTGTTTGTAGGTGCAGGCGTGGTGCTGGTGTGTATGTGTTCACATGAATGTGTGATTGTACTGTTACCTATGGATGTGTGAGTGATTGTGAGATTGTATGGCTTTGTATGTATGTGTGTGCATCTACGTGTATGGATACAAGAGTGAGTGAATGTGTGAATGCATGTGTGTGAGAATGTGTGATTGTATGGGTATGTAGCGTAAGTGTGTGTGTGTGTGGTCTCTCACCCATCACATTAATATTGCACACAACCCCCAGGCGGTAAAGGGGGGCCTTTAAGTCTCCTCTCTGCTCACTTCCTTTCTCTCTCTCTCCTTTCTTATCCATCCGTCATTCTCTCCTTTTCCCATCCTGCCTCTCTCCTCCGCCTTTCTCCTTCCCCTCTCACATAACCTCTGTTCCCTTCTTTTCTCTCTACATTCCCTCTTCTCTTCCTCTCCCTGTCTCTCTCTGTGCAGAGACCCCAGAGGTGCATAATAGCCCAACCTGAATACCCTCAGAGGGCATCCGCTGTGTGTCGTTCAGAAAAGGTGTTTGCATTTGCGAGGCTCCATTGTCGGCCGGCGCAACATCAATAAAAAAAGGTATATGTGGAGGTGTTCCCTTTGAGAAAGGATGGGGCAGTCCTTGACCAGTGTTTCTGACCAGTCGTCGGTGAATGGGAGACATCTTCCACCCCTTTACCCCCCTTGCTTTCTCCCTGGCTGGCTTGCATGCGTCGTTAAAGGTGTTGTTTTGACCTGGCTTAGTGGAAGTGGAAGGACACACACACACACACACACCCACACACACACACATACACACACATGGGGGAGTGTGTTGTCTAAGCGCTCCTGTGACCAAAACCCTGTGTCATTGTTGCCTCAACCTCAAAAGGTGTGTAATAGTCAGAGAGATGAAAGAGTGGAATAAGAGAAATAAAAGAGAGAAAGAGCAGAACAGAAAAAAAGAGAGAAAGAGGAGAGGTCAGGGCTAGTTTTCTTTTCTCCTGCACTCCTGTACAGAGGAACCGAGGAGTGGGAAGTAAACTGCACACACAAGGCCACCGTAACTTTATTTTTTAAATTCAGTTACTTTTTTATGTACATTTCATTCTTTCTACCTCTTTTATGTGCTTGAATCAGTGGAAAATAAAGTAAAAGAACTTCATGAGTGGAGTCAGTTCTTTCTTTCTTCCTCTCCCTAAACGTTCGGATTTAAAGCTCCTGCTGTCTTCTGTGCGCTGTCTAACTAAACTCAGCCATCATACGCCACTATCTCCTGTCAGTGCTTACAGCTAGCCTGTCACCAAACACTCACAAGTCCTTACCTTCTCCGACTTTTCACGTCTCTCTCTCTCTCTCTTGCTTTTTTGTGTTTCTCCCCTTTCACTCTGTGTTCTTCTGCCAGTTACTTATCCCCCTCTCTCAATGTTCTCCCACACTGATATCCCCTCGTATAACTCTTGCTTCAGTTATGTCTTTACCTGTCACCACTCTCTCTCTCTCTCTCTCTCTCTCTCAACACATCCTGATTTGAATTGTTCTATCATTTTAACTTCTATCTTCTTGTCCATTTCTGTCCTGTCAGCCATTTCTGTCCTTTTTGTGTTGTTTCTACAGTACTTCCATCCATCTTTTCATTTAACTCTTTCTTTTTAACACCTCTGTCTCTTTCTTTAATCACCACATTGGACTTCTGGTCAGTCACAAACATCCATCCCTCTGTCTCACTCCATCTGTCTGCCTTCCTTGTTTTCTTTTTGTCTTGATATTTTATTATCCGTATTTGTCCATATTATTTATTTGGATTTGTTATTTTATCATACTGTTTATGTTGTAAGTGTATGTTGTGTGTGATGTCCTTAAGCTACTGGGACGTTGAATTTCCCATTGGGGATCAATAAAGTACCTATCTATCTATCTATCTATCTATCTATCTATCTATCTATCTACTGTATCTATTCAACTCCTATGCTGTCCATCTCTCCCTCTCTCCACCTCTTCACTTCTCTTTCAGTTTTTCTCGATCGCTTTAATGCTTGCGTCAACTCTGACATCACATTTTCAAAACAATTAACACACAGTTAGTAGCACTCTGGTCAAAATGACACATTTTGCTTGCAAAAGGCTCCAACACTCTCAAAACATTTAAAACATGCAGCAAAAGCCTATTTTGCCTTCAAACAACACATCTTGAGGTAAAGTCATTGTGTGATTTCAATCAATCATTACACAATGGACAACACAATGCAAAACACAGTTTTCAATGAGGAGTGCAGCCTTCATTTTTTGCTGCCTGTATCATTTTTCTTTTATCTGGAATCAGAAAAATGGTGAAAAGACAAATTCAATAAAAATGAATTGTATTCATTCCACCCAATATGTAACTGTCATTGACTTGACACCTACAGTAAGCACCAAAACAAGACACATTTCATCGAACTGCAACTTGTCATTTTTAATTGAAATAGACCTACAGTAAACACCTTGACCTAAAAGGTGAAACGATTTCTCTACAGCTTTTATGCTTGTGTCAACTTTACAGTTTTTCTCAGTCGCTTTGGTGCTTTTTTCAGATCAGAATTAAAATTCTCATAACTATTAGTTCAACCTCCACAACATTTAGTCATTTGTGCACATCATAGTAGCAATTTCTCCTTCCTCTGAACAAATTGCAAATACTTTTGGACATGTATCAGTTGCTTTCATACAATTCTCTGCTGTTTTTTAACATTATCATTTGCATATGTCATGTCAGTCAAAATGAACTATACTTATGAATGCTGAATAGTCGTTCCCAATAAAACTAATAGTCTTCATTTCATTGCTTGAGTCATTACATACAAAATTGTTGAACTAGTTATCAAATTCTGTCACAATGCTGTAGAATTGCAAAGAGCATACAGTAAAAATATACGTATTCAGTGTCTTGTACCCACTTACTCACCTAACTACAGCAATGTGTAACTTTACTGTAGTTTTCAAATGGCTGTACAGTACTGTATAGTGCTGTCTTGAGCATGTTCAGGTAGTGTCACCGGTTCTGACCTTTTTTTGCATTGGAAAACACTGAGAGAACTGTCATAATGAAAACATGACAAAGCCTTTTGACTACCTTGTTCATAAACGAAGGTGTCAAGACTTCTCATTTTGATGACACTGACAGTTTCATTGACATGAATACCTGCTTTTGAGGAATGGACTATCCATTTTGAGCAAGTGACTTGCTTTTGCAGGTCATCCACTAGGTTTTGCAGTTTGCACTAATTGTTTTGAGAGTTGCACTAACTGCTGTGCAAATGTTAATAGTGATGTGAGAAAAGCACCAAAGCGACTGAGAAAAACTGTAACATTGCTTTCAAAACAATTAACGCACAGGTTTAACTGTTTGTTTACACACATTTTCAAAACTCTGTGTCTATTTTTCAAAACTCTACACACAAAGCCCAGAACTGCTCACACAAAATGCAAAATGCCTCAAATCTCCAGCAAAATGACACACAACATTCGAAATGTCATAAACACATCTTTAAAGCAAACATTCGCCTATAACATTATAAACACTTCTGTCATAATATGACATTTTGAATACATCATGTACACACTGTTGCTCAAAACCCGCTCTTCTGTCTTTCATGGGCTTCTATGTATATTTTCATACAAGAGTGAAAGTCAGAGAAAAGATGAGAAATACACAGTAAACATGTAATATTGCCATATTGAAACCAAACATAGTGATTTTTAATCATTTGCTGTCTTGAAATACAGTATTTTACAGTCAACAGGAAAAAAGTATATGTATATCCATAGGCCTATAGACCCTGCAGAAATGAACATGTATGTTCCTGAGGCATTTCCGGAGGCACAGAAAAAACAACATTGAGCTAATAGTAACTTGGGGACAAAACGCAAGTTTTACGTTAAGTCGAATTTATTTTAATTTCAAAGTATCTGCATGGGTTCTGAACATTTCAACCGGAAATCCTCTAGGAACAGATTGAAAGGGTCTATACTCTATACCTATAAATAGAATATATCTATTCATAGGCCTATACTAAGGCAATGATCGGATGGTGTTCAGTAAAGTAATGAGTGTTTGTACATTGAGGACTGAGTGTGAAAAAGTGGCAAATAAGTGTAGCATTTTGATAGTGTATGGTTTTGCAGATTTGGTGTGGGGTTATGGTGTTTGAAATACATATTTAGAGAATTGTGTGACAAGAAAAAATTTAGTGTGTAAGCATTGGAAAAAAACTGAACTGTGAAAAGACTAAATGTATTGAATACAAATGAATTGTATTCAATCCTCCTAGATGTAACTGTCATTGACATGTAAGACCTATAGTAAGCACCTAGATAAGACACATTTCATTTTTCACATTTCACATTTTTCACTGACCTAACCTAAATAGACCTAACACCTGGACTTGTCAGGTTTTATACTGTTTTCTTCACCAAATAGGCAATACAACATCTAAATGTGCCTTAGATCCATACTGGCCAATAGCAACACAGAATGAATGATGATCGAAGAATTGTGCCAAGAAGATTCACACATTGACATCACAAGTTCATACTTTTTCAAGCAATATAGCTGTGAATAAATGTTTTCCATTTGTTCAACACAGGTAATCCAATGGAGTTTGGAGTCTTTGTATGAGAACTGTGTTAAATATTCTGAAAAAGGATATGCATAATGTGTTAAACCAACGAAAATGTGTTAAATCATGTGGAAGAGATGACTTCTGCTGTGCTAAGAAGGCGAAATCTCAAGATCAAGTGGATCACAGTTTCATTAAGTGCATCAAAGCATCGAGAAAAACTGTAGTTCCCATCTCTCTTTTATTTCATTGTCTTTTTTCATTTCCTTAACATCTCTCTCTTTCTCCCTATCTCTCCCTCTCCATCTCTTTCTTTCTGTCTCTATAATACACCTTTTCCTCTCTCTCTGCCTCCATCCCTCTCTCTCTCCATCTCTCTCACTTTCTGTCTCCCTCCATCGCTCTTTCTCCCCCTCTATCTCTTCTGTCTCTCTACCCCTCATTTATCCCTCTCTCTGCCTCTATCCTTCCCATCCCACTATCTCTCCCCCTCTGTTTCCATTCTTCTCTCTCTCTCTCTCTCTTTCTCTCCCTCCATCTCTTTCTCTGCTGTCCTGTCGGGATTGGCAGCAGTGTTAATCCATGGGTCTGGTTCAGTGCAGTGCTGCTAATCCCTGCTGGGGGATCAGAAGGTGTCTTGCTTTGAGTCTAGGATGGAACCCAGAGAGAGAGAGGGAGACTAAGCAAGTGTGTGTGTGTGTGTGAGAGTGTGTGTGTGTGTGTGTGTGTGGGGGGTACTTGTAAGAGGAGCCTAAGTGGAGTGTGTCAGAGTCAATGTGTTTTTTGTGCATATATACGATGTGTGTGGTTCTATGTGTGTGTGTGTGTGTGTGTGTAGAGATGAGTGTGTGCTTGCAATTCTCTTCAAGCCATGGTAAAAGTGTGTGACACTCAATGTCTTTTTGTGCATATGTGTTTGTCTGTGTGTAGAAATGATTATGTGAGAGAGTGTGTGTGTGTGTGTGTGTGTGTGTGTGTGTGTGTGTGTGTGTGTGTGTGTGTGTGTGTGTGTGTGTGTGTGGTAGTGGAAAGCCTCTGCAGTGTTTCCTGATGGGGAAACTGAGCCTGCATACCTGTATACTATGTCACTAAAACAACAGACCGTCGCCATGGCTGGAGTTATGAGTGTGGGGCACACAGACAGACTGGGGGGGGGTCAGAGAAAAAGACAGAGAAAGAAAGAGAGAGAGAAAGAAAGAGAGAGAGAAAGAAAGAAAGAGAGAGAGAAAGAAAGAGAGAGAGAGAGACAGAGAGAGAGAGTACATAAGTGAGCTATTGTGTGCTTGGGGTTTTAAACAGGGTGGGGTTAAAGTGAGGGTGGGGTTAGGGGTAAAGGTGCCCCCACACACACACACACACACACACACACACACACACACACACACACACACACACACACACACACACACAGAGAGACACGCCGCCACCACGCGTTTGAGTTTGATTAGGTGATCACAGCCTCATATTCCCTGCAGAGGCATAAAGGCCAGCTATTTCCTGTCAAAACACAGACACACACAAAGGACCCTTTCAGACCAGTCTGCCCCCCAGACTCCTTCACACACACACACACACACACACACACACACACACACACACACACACACACACACAGAAGGTCCCCCTTCCTTACATAGGGCTTTTCTGAAAGCAGTGAGAGCCTTAGCTCTGGCAAAAAACAACATCGCTCTATAAAACCAGGTTTGTGTGTGTGAGCGTGTTAATGTGTGTGTGTGTGTGTGTATGTGTGTAAAATGTGTTATTTCAACACCAGCTCAAAACTGGACACAGTGAGGGCAGTAGGTCTTACCTCAACCCAATGAGTTTTCATTCATTCAGACATAATAACACAGATTCACTGACACACACCCACCCACTCACACACACACACACACACCCTTGGTTTGACTAAGAGCATCACACACACGCAGTGTCCTGAGCTCACTCTCTGAGGACACACACCACACACTCGTGACAGTGTGATGCATGGAACTCACCCATGAGTGTTACCACACTGTGTCTCTGTTCAGACGTGCACTTCAATGAATTACACTAATTTTCACTTAATGGACCTATAAACTAGTTAGAGGCACTTGGAGACAAACACATAGACAAACAAAGAGACACAGAGAGAGAAAGAGAGAGAGAGAGACAGAGAGAGAGAGAGCGAAGGAAAGAGAGAGAGAGAGAGAAAACGCCATATTAATGTCCGGTGTTTGGCAGGGAAACAAAGAAACAGTGGGGAGAGTTGCAATCTGGTAGAGCCATCCTCTTCACTCTCTCTCTCTGTCTCTCTCTGCTTTCTCACCTCTCTGTCCGTTTTGATGAAGTTATATCAAACCAGCAAACACAGATATTTGCTCAGGAATGCATTAAAGTGGGGTTACTAAATATAGCTGAAAAATGTCAATTCATAGGATGTTGATCATCTGGCGTTGGCAGTGTTGTGTGTGTGTGGTTATGTATGTGTGTGTGTGTGTGTGTGTGTGTGTGTGTGTGTGTGTATGAGTGTGTTTTCTGTGTCAAATGAATCAGTTCTGAATGGTCTATTTCTAGGCCAGTGCTAAATGTCAAGGGTGTTTATTTGCTTGGCTTGGTCTGTTGTTTCACTTATATGATCATTGGAGCTGCTATGTGTGTGTGTGTGTGTGTGTGTGTGTATGACTGTGACTTGTGTGTCTGTGTGTGTTTCTGTGTGTGTGTGTGTGTGTGTGTGTGTGTGTGTGTGTGTGTGCATAATGTGAATGTGTGTGTATGTTGTTGCTTGGTGAGCTGAGGTAATAAGACTTCGAACTACATCTGCAATTTCACATAAATTTGCAGAAGCTCTTTGAGCCACTTTCCACAGATATATTTGTCAATATGGGGAGAGATGAGCGCTCGGACACACACAGGGGACAGGGGTCACTCTGGGAAATGGACCAGGAGGCTGATGCTATACAGCAGAGTATGGACAATCTAACACCTCACTCAAAAAGAGGTCATAGAGGATTTTACCATCCTCTTGGGATTCATACAAGCAAGACATACACACAGACATACACACATACACACAGACACAGACACAGACACACACACACACATACACACACAAACAGACACACACACACACACACACACACACACACACACACACACACACACACATTTTGACATACGGTCCAATCCCAGTACAAAAGCAGTGCATTCTGCTCTCGCAGCGTCAGGCCTGGAGAGGTTAATCGGAAATTTCAGCGGGATAGAAAAGCGCAGCCACGGAAACAATGCCCCCCACGGGCCACTGCGGAGAGCACTGCCATTATGACTCCCTTCTGGACGGCCACAGGGAGAGAAGGGCTATTTGGGAAAATTCCCCTACATTTGCCGCCATCCCTGTGTGTGTGTGTGTGTGTGTGTGTGTGTGTGTGTGTGTGTATCTGTGCCTGTATGTCTGAGTGTATGTTTGTGTCTGAGTGTATGTGAGTGAGTGTGTGTGTGTGTGTGTGTGTATCTGTGCCTGTATGTCTGAGTGTATGTTTGTGTCTGAGTGTATGTGAGTGAGTGTGTGTGTGTGTGTGTGTGTATATGTGTGTGTGAGAAAGAGAGTATGCGTGTGTCAGTGTGTAGAAGTGTGTGTGTGTGTGGGAGAGATGGCACGACGCAGGCTAATGTCAGTGCGCCAGCTAGCTACAATCTGCCAACAAAACCCCCTGTATCACAGGTCAAACAGCCTGCCTCTGAGTTCGCAGGCAGGCTATGAATGTGTGTGCGTGTCTCGGTGTGTGTCTGCGTGCGGTCAAAAGACCTAACGCTTTGAGAGAGGCTTTTGAATTGTCCCCATTACGGCTCAAAATCTTGGGAAAATGGGTATTTCGTCAAAGAGGCCAGAACTAAGTCGTTATTTTCCCATTTACCCTGAGAGCCCCTAACATTGCTGAGAAGTGATTGCATTTCAGACTTTGTCAGGCTAACAAAATAAAAAAAGAGGAGGAGAGGAAGAGAGGACGAAAGAAAATGAGTGAATGGGTAATCTATAAATGACAGCAGTTTGGATCAAAAACACGCCATTTATCTTTAACTGGCAGACTAGTTTGCCATAAGAAGTTCCTGTTTGGATTTCCCCCCTCCCTCCTCCAACACTGATGCTGGTAGAAACCTGCTATTGTAGGTTTTGTGTGCATGTGTGTGCTTTCAAGTCTGCCTGTATGTGTTTGTCTCACAGATGGGAAAAGCTGATGTCTGATCATAGATATGGCTTTCCACTGAGTTCTATATTAAGGCCCTGACAAGTGTGTCCTTGTGTGTGTGTGTGTGTGTGTGTGTGTGTGTGTGTGTGTGTGTGTGTGTGTGTGTGTGTGTGTGTGTGTGTGTGTGTTGTGTTTGTGTGTGTGTGGTGTGTGCACATATCTGTCTGTGTCTGTATATTTTTATATACAAATGCTATGTGTGTGACTTGTGTGGGTGTGCATATTTTTATGTGCGTGTGTGCATGCATGTGTGTATGTGTGTGTGTGTGTCTGTGTGTGTGTGTGTCACGTGGCAGGGAAACTGAAGGCGCCCTAGGGGACCGTCGGGCCCCTACCTGGAACAATCACACTGGCCAGAGGAAGTCCCGCGCACCCACTTCCTGTAAGGCAGGCGGGAACAATGGGCATTGTCACTCGCACCGATACGCTGTGACCTCACCTCCAGCCGCTGGTTGCCGGCGACAACCGTTAATCATCCACCTTTTTTCAGAGGGCCGCAGTGGCGAGAGATTGACGAGGCCTTGGCGCCCAGGCGCCAAAAAAATAAAAAACTTGTGCGGAACAGAGAGAGGAAGAAAAAAGCAAAAAACAAAGACGGAAAGCGAAAACAACAACAAGTAGGAGGAGATCGAAAATAAAACAAGCAGAAAACAGCCGTGGTGCTGCCCAGCTTTTCCCAGGCTCCGCTCCGCACTATCAGATGCTGACAGAATGCTCCCGTTGTTCTGCTTTAATCTGCGATGACTGTCCGTGCGACTGTATCCCTACGCTCGGACAACGATTAAACCCCCCAGTCTCTCCCAGATAGCAACCCAGTGCTGGGTCGAGTCGGAGCCAGATCAGTGCCAGATCAACTCCTTTGTGGTGCATCATCTTTCTAGGCTGTGGTGCAGGCGGTCTGCTGGCGAAGAAAAGAAGATGGCAGACTGTTAGCATGGATGTGGTCAATTAGCGAGAGCATCTGGAATGTGACCTGAATGTGAGGCCGCTCCTGAACGCAGAGAACAAGGGATGCTGTTGACTTCTGTGTGCACAAACACAGAGAGTCATTTTTCTATTCTGGCACTGACGCACGACTTTATGAGTTTTGTAACAGCTGTGTCTGATGCATCCAGGTAATAACCAGGTTTAGACCCAAACTTGTAGCATGCAGACAATGGCTGATTGTGCAACAAGTCCAGACTAGATCCAGGTTGAATCTGGATTTAATCAAGCCAAGATCAAGCTCAAATCTGGACTAAATCCAGATTGAATCTAGGCTAAATCCAGGCTAGATCCTACTTAAATCTGGGTCACATCAAGGCCAGAAACTGGGCAGATCTGTACTCAGGGTTAACTGTCATCTGGGACCATGTCTGGCTATTACGGCAGTTAGCTTGGGACATAAGCACGCTAGCCTCCCCCACTCGCGTTTCACTGACCATTAAAATCTGTGTCATGGGCTAAATGTCCATGTACTTGTGTATGTGAGCACATGTAACATCTCTGTGTGTTTAGTGAGTCTTTGTGTGGGCATGTGTTTGTATGTCTGCACTATGCTCATACAGCAGTCAAGCAGATGTTAAACTAGGAGTTTAGTGCATTGCACTGTGTATTAGCTTACAGTGCATGTGGTGTGTGTGAAATGTATGTTAGTAATTGTGCATACTGCATCTGCGGATATACTGTATGTGTATTGATCTGTGTATCTATGTGTATCTGTGTACATATATTCATGCATGTGTTTGTGTCAGTTGATGTGAATGTATTCATCTCTCTCTCTCTCTCTCTCTCTCTATCTCTCCCTCTCTCTCTGTGTGTGTGGGTGTGCGTCTGTGTGTACATCTGTGTGTGTGTGTGTGTCTCAGAAGGCAGGGCGGGATGTAGCTGCAAGGTTTAGTGTGATTGAGTTTTATCCGACTCCAAAAGAGGGGGGGGGGTAAACGTGTCACATTTTGACTCCTCTGTTGCACCATGTTTAACTGTCTTGTAGCAATAGCTTTTTTATGGATTTAGTCTGCTGTGTGTGCATCTGTCTGTGTGTGCTTGCATGTGTGTGTGTGTGTGTGTGCATACTCAAATGAACGACTGTCTGTTTGCATGCACTGTCGGCTTTAGTTATTAGTCACTCACTTGGTCGAGAGATGTACCCCCGGAAACACACACTTACAACACAGACACACAGACACACACACACACACATACCCCATCCCCCACCCTATCGCCTCCTCCCTCCATTTCAAATCATTTTTAAGTAATAAAGCTTTAAGCAGACAGATGTAAGCTAGGGACCAAATACACACATATTAACACATCTCTCAGGACATTTCAGTGTGGCTGCATCCTCTCTAAACCCCATCACATTAGTCCCTCCGCTTCTCTGACTGATGGGCTATTTAGATAGGGTGGACCGGAGGCAAGAAAAAATGACGTCCACTTGAAATATCCTTTCCCCTAAATCCTATGAAGGACTGTCTACTGGAATTTAGTCACTGGATGTAAGTAAAAAAAAATGTAATTAAGTGCAAACTTATCTAGCACAATAATACTGAAGTCAGCTGCACAGTTGCCATAAAATAAGTCCAGATAGAGTTTTTAATCATAGTGCCTCTCGCCACTGAACTGCACAGGAATAAACAATCCAGTGACAGTCATACCTTAATTATAGACAGGCAAAATGACATATGCTTGGTGTTTTGGTAAATAAATGCACTTCACACACACACACACACACACACACACACACACACACACACACACACACACACACACACACACACACACACACACACACACAGAACTGAGACAGAAGATGATGGAGAAAGAGGTGGAATAAAAAAGGAATGCATTTGAAGAGCTTTCTTACTTCCCTGGGTGTACGATTTTTGTCTGTTTTGGAATATGCACTACTGTCATTAGCTCTGGGCAGTTTGTTCTCTGCTGTAAAATTATCTGGTTCTATGTTTCTATGTCTTTGTGGAAAACACAGGGATTTCTTAAATTGAGCAGGAAATAAACTATAATGATATTATAAATGATAAAACCAAAATTATGTATTGGTCATTTTCTTCCTAATTTATTTTGTTTAGTGTGTAAATGTGTTCCATAACACAATGTCAAAATGAAGCTTAAAAATAACTGTGACTCAGATGAAAGGGGTGCTTGGTAATTCTTTGAGGCCCTGAGCTCACTGAGGTCAGGTTTGGTTGAGTTGAAGGGATCAGGCTGTAGTGTGTCTGTGCTAAAAGGGGGGGCATTGCCTTGAACTCCACTTCCGTCATAGAGCATTGTTTATGTTTCAACTACTTCCTTCATTCTTTGGCCAAGAATAGAGCAGACGGATTTGCGCTTCCGACATGGCAACATAGTGATACATTATTGTGCGCCGAGGGAACTGGGAAGAAGGCGACTGGTAACTTGGGTCGGTACTGACCGGTTGAGAACTTGGTGTACTTGATGGCAATAACAAAACACTACCGCTAGAGGTCAGTTACGCCTGTAACTAGGCTTTAAAAGGAACACTTCATCTAACGGAAAACGTGTCGTTTCTCTACCGGCATATTATAGCGTTTCGTTGTCTGTCCGAGTTTGTTTAGTTTTCATAATGTAAATAATTAAATAAACTTGGATGAAATTAATATAATCTACTGAAGAGTACAGGACACATATTTTGTTTTATGGGTACAGTGGAAATATTTACCAAAGATATTAAAACCCGTATGGACTATTTTAGATTTCTAAAAAATGTCCTCGGTGATATCAAAGTACGGCATTATCATGTCACCAAATATGACTAACCCCACCGTATAAGAAGTATGTTCTAGCTGGCACATATGAATTAGATTGTTATCAAGTAGTCTACGGCTTTTCTGAACCCCACATTCACTAAAAAGTCTGCAGGAAAATCTATTTTTTTCGTCTGCTGATGTTTACTTGGGAAAGCAAATGTCATGCGCTGACGGCTACTCACAGTCGAATTTCTTTGAAGAAAAAGCGAAGTAGTCTAAAACTTCAATTGTGGGGTCAATTCGTGGGATGTCTTACATTTATGTCTGAATGTTAACGGTCTGTTTATATAGTGAATTAAACGCGTCTAGTGACCCCCAGCAGGTTATGTACAGGAATGAACAAAAAAGCTGCATCATTTTCTAGTCAATTGCAAATGGTGTAGGCTCCCCAGAATTGTTATAAAAAGAGATGCTTCTGTTCAAAATTGACCAATGCAAAGAAGACTACATTGAATACAAAATAAAAGCAATACATATAGGCTTGGCCAATACAGGCTGCTGTATAGGATAAAACAACCCTAAATGGGTATGCCTTGTATGTATGGGTCTCTGAGTGCTTCAAATAGGCCTACAGTGACGACGTGATAACAAGGGAGGATAGGTAATGTGAAGACGAGACCACCAAATAAAATTCCACCTTACATTCCTACCGTGAATTAACTATCCCCATGAGGGGAAATGTCAATCAAGGGCTGAACGGCAAAGGGCTGAATGGTTACACTTTTAGGCTGCGTTTCCTATCACAATCTGTTTACACAACTAGGCCTAATTGTCAAATGTTTAGCTCTTTCTTAAACCGCACAAGTGAATTGAATAAATACACTGTCTGACCATGCATGTCCCCATGTATAGGGCAGATCCTCTAACACGAGCCTGTGCGACTGCGCTTCTCTGTTGCAGAACAGGGCGCAAGGCTACACTACACGCCCTGCTGCTGGAGAGCCGTCGCTCCTGCCGCGGGTTGCTTCAGCCGGCCTTGTGGTTTATAATAATATCAAAGGAGAGATTCAAGGACTGGGGCCGGATGCAAGAACAGCGCACTGCGTTCATGTCGGAAAAGAAAAGACTTTCTTTGTGTCTCAAGTTCGAAATAAATATTGAAGGTTAAAAGTCTTTTATATTATTCAATAAAGGAGATTAGAAAGTTGCATGAAATGCAATTATCCAGTCATACAATGAATTACATCAAACATTTTAATACTCCATGGATGTTTGAGAGGATTGAAGAGATATAGCAAATGTAGAATAAAGAACTTACAGCATCAAAGACTACAGTAGACGTTAAAGAAAATGTCAGACGCTTTACCCTTTTAATTATAACTTCATATCTTTATCAGCCTTAATATAACAATGAGAAAAATGGTCTTGAGTGCAAAATGTCTGAATCATTTGTGTATCTCTGGGGTAAATATAATTTGGTGATTTCAACAAACCCAAACACAGGCAAATCTGGCAAATGTAGTTTAGAGTATGATAAATAATGCATTTACGAATTTACAAATAATGCAAATAATCCGCTGCTCCATGTTTCTCTTAATTACTAGTGCCAAACTGAAACACACACACACACACACACACACACACACACACACACACACAAGTTTACAATAGAGACGTCAAAGCTCAAGTGGCTCCTTTTAGCAAAGAGGTTCACCAGATGTGACAGGTGTATTAAAACAAACAAGGCGCAAGGGGTGGAGGGTAGTCGTGACGACTGCGCGAGCTAATTACGCATGCAAGTGCATGTGCGCTCCGAGATTAACACCTGTGTTTCTTCCCGCGCCTCCCGCCATGGATCAGGCAGGTAAGGCACACACTCTCACAAACATCTAGATGCTTTTTGTTTTGAAAAGGTGAATGCCTTTTTTATTATTATTATACCGTTTTAGTCGGGCCCTTTCCTATACAACTTTGGCGCTGAATAGGGTGAGGGAATGTCGGGATGACATCCCAGTTATTTCTCTTGACATCTGGGATGCGCCAGAGTGTTTGCGCGCCGTGAAAGCAGCACCTGGGGGGACGCCTCTGCACGAGGCAAGTTGATGAGGCGCTAGTTCAGACGAGCGCGGGAGCAGCCGGGGACAGACATCCCAAATGAATAATAAAGTGTGTCAAAGCTGACCCACGCGGTTTCTCAATTTAGATGTTAGTGTTCCCCAACTACCCCAAAACAAACCTCACTTTCCACTCTGTCAGCCTGCCCCATATTACGGGGATATTCTAATGTATCTTTACTAATGCAGAAAATAAACTCAGAGTTTCGCTTCAAGACTCGTGTGGCTTTCTCTAATGTTCTGCCGACCATTGCAAAGTGGACTAGGGTACCTCTTCTATTAGTAACGCGCCTTTAAGTTTACGTGCCCCGTTACCTATTGCCCTTAGCTGTCGCATGCACCACACTCGACGCACGGATGAAAAAGCCTTTGAACTGGGAGTGAAATTCAGACAAGCTGCGGTGTGGTCGGATTCGCGCTGGTAGTTTAACACACTGTATTTTCTTCAGCGAGCCTTAAAAAGGCGAAGGTAGCCGTCTTGGCTGTAAGCCCAATTTTGAACACGAAAGAAATTGACTTCTCCTCCCCCAAGTCCTTGCCTTTTGTAATTTGCTCTCGCGTTGTTGTTTGTGTCTGAAGCCACCCGATGACCAGCCCAGGGACTTCACCTCGTCCTTGAGACCAGCACAACACACCAGAAATAAAGCATCAGATCCTCCTCAACCCTCTAACGTCGCG
>NC_063205.1:11965585-11978085 GCF_017589495.1 Alosa alosa
AAGAGAAAGTCGCCCCTCTTCTTTTAGCGAAGGATCTCAGCGTGAGACTCACGACTCCTCTCTTTCTTCCCCTCTCTTCTTTTTTATACGTTTTTGCTCTCACCCTTTCTTTTTCTCTCCTCCCATCTCTTGCTGTTTTCTAATTTTTTTCTCCTCTTCCCTTTTATTTTCCTCCCTTCTCACTTATTCTTCCTCCTCTATGTTATTGTGAGGTGAAGTGTTTAACACACTCTTGAGTAATGGCACTCTCTTTATGTGTGTCCATTTAAAGTCTTTCCAATGTGAGTGTCTTTATTAGTGAATGCATTTTGAGGGTATGTGTGTGTGTTTTCGTTATAGAAGCTGAAGCTACACATTCCTACATGCAGAACAGTATGCTGATTTTTGTGTGTATAAGCAACAGCACTCAGACTGAGCATGTGCCTTTATGCTTCCTAGCCACACTATGGCAGGGTAAAGTCAAGTGTGATGATAAACTAGCATATAGTGAATATGATTCAGGGCCCTATCCTGCACTCAAGCGCAATTGACTTTCCTATTTGCATTCGGCGCATATTGGATTTTTCCCTCCACAGGCGCACGTCGGTAAATTAGGGAATGCAATTGCGCTCACGGGGCGGTTCAGCGAAAAGAGGAGGCGTGTTCCGGCGCAAATGTTCCCTGGTGATATTTTACAGTTTCAGAAAACAATTCCACCACAGACCAGGAAAAACCTGGTCTAAAGTCAGTGGCGCTTATTCAGATGCTATTTTAAGGGCGTATGCATGTCCACTGAGGTGCCTGCAGGAATGAATGCTATGCACACTGATCTACAGACACCCATGTGCACACACCGAAACATTCAAAAACTTGATAATATTTGTCCGTTTCCCGGTTTTGTTCGTGCATTGGTCACCTAAAAAATAGTCTATATAGTACAACATCCACATGCAATATCTTTACAACAACAACGCTTAATTACAACCTATTTATTTGGACAATTTTATACAGCCCTTTAAAGGCTAAAGTTACCTTTAGTTTTGTTCCAATTTACCATTGTGCATGGCGTTAAACATAATGTTCGCTTTAACATTAGCCTAAGCATTATTCCAGCTGTGCTAACGTTTCGACAAGCACCACAATTTTGCCTACCTTGTTGTTTCCCATCTGAAATTAATGCTCCCTCTATCCTTTCCTTGTTTTCAAAAAAATGTTTTATAATGTTATATAACCAGCAATCATAGATAGTAAAACAAAGCAGCAAGTAGCTTTGGCTACAATGTAGCATGTAGCATGTAGCGTGTAGCCTACTACACAACGCACATACACTTTGCTCCTCTCATCTACATGGACGCAGTAGTTCCCATTTCTGAAAACCATACATAATTACAAGGAAAAATATTACCACATGAGGGAAATCATTGTGGTGTCCATGAAGATGTGAAAAAATAGACATAGCCTACAGTAAATCTAGCGTGCACATTTTCATGAATCAATAGAAGGTGGAGATAAGGAACATAGAGCATGTTAACCTCCTTCTATCAGCCAAATATCTTCCTGCTATGTCATTTTATCACGGAGTTACTGGCGATAAACATTTTTTCGATTATCAATGAGTGTTTTTCATTTAAAGGTTTGACTTAATGCTTATTCAGTAGGGCAGTTCATCACAGTTCATCCATTGCAACTGGATTGATGAAAGGTCACTTACACCTGTAGGCTACATTGTATTTGGGAAAAGCAAAAGGTATCAGCATAATGTTATTTATTTATTTATTTATAAACAAAAACATCTCTGTCAGTTCCATGCCGTTTTCAACAGCTATCAAAAACAAAGGTCATTTTTGGATGGATGGATTTTTTGTAAATGTTTCTTCTTCTATATAAGATTTTATATAAGATCTTTAGTTCATGTAATACTTTATTGGCAATGCACAAATTAAGTAACAGTAGTCTGAAACGTTATTGTTAATGCACAAATTAAGTAACAGTAGTCTGAAACGAAATGCTGTTTTACATCTAACCAGTGGTGCAAATAACTGACATGTCCAAATGGGCCTTGATGAAATCGCCGCTAGACTGTTCATACACATTTTAACGGGCCTAAGTTGAAGAGCTGTTGTCCGTTATTGTTTGTGCAAATATAGGCTGATTCATGTTCCCTTGCATTGTGTAACTGAGGTCCATGGCTAGTCTGGCTTTCACCAGACCAAGCTCTATCTTTTAAGAAATAAAAAAAAAGTGGGCAGATCAGGCTGGGTTCACCCAGCCTAGTCCATAGGCACCGATATTGTTTAATTTTCCGATTGAGATATCCACGCTCTGGCTATTCTAAAATGCAAAATGCATCAGGGAGTTATGACAAAACTGTAACTAACAAACTAGATCCTAATAGAAAGCTGTTAGCTTCCCTAAGCTACAGGTAGGCTTATAAGGTAGGCCTATTTACAACATAAATTGTCAATAGGCTATGCTGGCGACACAAATAAAATCTCCTTGGGAAACTAATGGTTTACGCCTTACAGTATCAAGCGGACTTAGATTGCCATATCGTGGCGAAAAGTTGTAATAAAATTCACGCAGCTCCATGAGTCAAGGAAAGCGCGAATGAAGTAGCCACTTCTAAATGGGACCCACTACACAGTAGCTTAAGGTGTGTTGCTAAAGCAGCCAGAATGAAATGAAGGTGTCATTGTTTGGATACTTCACACACGTGCTTTTTAATTTCAAAGTTATCCTATGGAGACTGACGGCCGGTGGGTCGTTAAGCCTTATTTGGATGTGCATTGGCCTAACCCACGTAAAAACCTAGTGAAACGACATTTTCAACAATATAAACATGATATAAATGGGAAAGCTTACCGTTCTAGCTATAAACATGGCAGAATCATCCACAGGGCATGATATTTCAAAAACCGCTTCATACACGCTTCATGATGATGGCAATGAGTTGTTAACAGACATGCACAAAGACGTATAGCCCTGCAACAATCTATCTAAAATAAAAACTTTTGGGAGTACCATTCATGATATGTAGTAAAATTTCGAAGTTGTTGGACGTTTATATGGCTTAAACTGTATGTTTCGTCCCCTTATGTTGTTTCAACTGTCCTGACCAGGAGGGACGAATGAAACATTACGCACGTCCCACTTTTGTTGTAATAATTCCTGAACGGTTTTGTTCAAAGCTGAAAATGCATTTGTATTTGACAGAGGACAGATGTAGGTTACTAGTGACCAAATATTAGCTTTCAGTGTGGTACGATCGCTTTGTAAATTACGTTTAATTAAAAAGTGTTTCAACTGTCCCGGCTCTCCCCTATGTCTATGATTATTTTTTATAACATGTATTCCCCTCATTCTGCCACGCCCATTTTAGAAATGTATTTTCTTCCGCCTTGTGTTCAATCTTCCGGTCGGCTAGGTCCGGTTAGTTAGCTTCATTGGGATAACACGGCAGAAGAGAATGGAGAGGCTAACTTGGGAGGAAACAAAAATGCCATCAGGAGGTCAGATGGCAAGATTGTACATGTATTGTGGCAAGATTGTACTTCGCTACCCAAGGCTATTCACCTTTACGGTAGGGTAGATGATGTGCGGCGGTGGCCTCCCGTATCGTATGGAAATATATTTTAGAGACGGACTGGACATTCTCAGCACAGTATGTCAATACATAATTGTCATGCTATATTCTTATAAAGTGTTTTCTTTATTTTTACCCAATGCATTATCTGATGATTTACTGTCTAAAATGCTAAAACCAAAACACTTACCGTATTACAGAAATGTCCTAACTCACAAATCCTATATTATATCTGTTTGGTAACCATGGTAACTATTTTTAGAAAGTCGTTACAGAACAGCCGCTCCTAAGTCAGTGTTCTCCTGAACTTCAGATAGGAAAGGTGTATTACAGAAACGTGTTAAGTCACCAAAATCCTAAATAAACGAACTTTAGGATGACCCATATTATATGATGCCGGTCATCGTGATAGCACTCTGCTATCTCAATGTATCACAATGGATGTAGCCTACTGCTCAATGGGAAGTTCGAACACAAAGCGGGCAAAGATGGTGGCCCCACAGTTTGCGCGCGGAATAAGTTGAATAAAGACGGTCTCTTATAAGAATGTAACTGTAAGATGTCCATACATTTAAAGTACATTAGGAGTGCTGTCCTTTTTCTTATTTATGATATTCAGTTTGTCAAGGATTCATTCAGCACCCAGGTCTAAATTGATTTGAGGGGTTGAGCATAGATATTCATAATATCAATCAACTTAATCAGCTGGTGGTAAAGATAAAGTAGACAGTTTCAGCTGTTGGGCATGAAGTGGCTCGTGGCCAGTGTGATGTTCTGAGATAATATCAGTCAGGTGTAGTATAGGAGTCAGGAGGCAGTGGCCAGATTTCCCAACCCCCCCTCTTGGATTGGGACCATTCCTCTGGTTATGACCTTTGGTAGGTTAGGGGTATGGTAGTCGGGTCCATGGGGCAAATGTCTGCAGTAGCCTTGGCCAAAGCAACATACAGCAGTTCTAGTACAAATAGTAATTTTCCCTCAGTATGTGTGCTCAGTGGGTATTGAATCCACATTAGCCTCCTGCTACGACAGTTCAGCTATAGGAACTCAGAGTGATGAGACACAGACATGTTGTACTGTACGTGTCTATGTGTGTGTGTGTGTGTGTGTGTGTGTATGTGTCGGGGTGGGGTAGGGTTGATGTGTGTGTATGTATGTCGGAATAGGGTTGTGTTGATGTATGTGTGTGACCGTGTGTGTGTGCTGGAGTGAGATGGGGTTTGGGGAGAGGGGGTCGATTTTAACAGGCTATCCCACGTGTGACACCCCCACCTCACCCAGCCCCTCCGCCGGTGCATTCCGCCCAGAAAAAGTGTTTCATTTATGAAATGAGCCCAATGCCTTTGACCTCGTCTTTTCATCAGAGACCTGGGTGCATATTTTAGTCCCTTTCCAGGGCTTATTCTACTAATTGGTGGCTATACATGCCTAACACCGATTGCCTTTGATCATCGCAGATCATTACATTTTCTTCATTAGTTTGTGTTATGTGCTATGTGATATATTCGCACACTCCTCCACCCACCCCAACCTCCCCTTCTCCCAAACCAAAAAAAAAATGGATAAAGAAAATTAGGACTCCTGCAAAATTGTATGAGTAAAACTAAAACCAAGGGAAAATGATGTCCCTTTGTTATCCTCTCTCTCTCTCTTTCTCTCTCTCTCTCTCTTATAAAAAAAGTGGTTGTGTGTTAGTCATCTTTGTCAGCTAGAGACAATTCTATGTGTGATTAAAGACCTTGGTACATTAGTGTGGACCTGAATCTCTACGCAATGTTTAAGTGCTTGTGTGTGTGTGTGTGTATGTGTGTGTGTGTGTGTGTGTGTGTGTGTGTGTGTGTGTGTGTGTGTGTGTGTGTCTGTGTGTGTGTCTGTGTATACAGTATGTTTGTACGGCTTGCAGTACACAGACAGCATTTTACCTCTTACTCTCGCTCTGCACATTAAGAAACACACTCTCACTTGTCAGATGGTATCACAGATGTCATTGTTATCTAACTGGTATATCCTTGAGGTCCGTCATCACATAAACAATAATTAGGCGATTTTAATGTTAATGTCAGTTCACTGACGCATGGAATAATGTTCTACTTGCTCAGTGATGATTGGTTGAAGAGACAGAGGTGTCGTGTTGTGGAGCAAACTCACAACGTGTCGGACTTCAAAAGATCTGAGTCTCTGGATACGACCAGAGTAGATGAAGCCAAGAAACAAATGCATTAAAAATGCATCGCAGTCTCCAAGGCATAGCAGAGGAAAATATAGCTGATATTGACGCGGGTGACCCGTATTCAGCAGTGACAAATGTGCCATTGTTACTTAGTTGAAACGTCCTTGTTTTTTCCATTGACGTTATCCTGGTGTGATAACACTGTTTCAGACGTGCTGTAATTTCTCTGAATGACAAGAGAGAAGACAAACGTTATTTTTTATTTTTTTTAAATCGTCTGTCTTGGTTTATTGTCCTTCAAGTGCGTAGGGGCCTGCCAGATAGAGATGCGTGCTGTCTGTGCGAGTCGTTTGTTCCCTGGTTGGGTGAATGTCACACTATTGTTTAGCGTTGTCTGCAAGGAGGAATCAGACATCTTACTCCTTTGTCACTCGGATAAGTGAACAGTTGAGTCAGAAAACATGGAGAGTCAATGATTGAGTGGTACATTGTGTGTGTGTGCGTGTGCGCGTGTGCGTGTGTGTGTGTGCGTGTGTGCGTGCGTGTGTGCGTGTGTGCGTGTGTGTGTGTGTGTGTGTGTGTGTGTGTGTGTGTGTTTTAATGTGTCCTCATGCATTTTGTCCTAGAATGTACATATAAATAATGTCCCCTGTGATGCCAACAGTGTGCTCTGGAGGTGGCCGTCTGTTGATGCTCGGAGTTGGAGCAGAGCTATGTTACTAACTCTCCACACAAGTCACCCTAATTTCAATGATGGGCAATTGGCTACAAACAAAGCAATATGAACAGTGCACTATGAATAAACTAAATCTAATTTTATCGGGGAGTACTGAAATATATCTAACACCTATAACACATATATCCATATGAACATGAATATAACTAATGCATGTGCCAGGAGGGTGCTGTGGCAGTAAGGCCTGCAGCATGTGTATATGTGTGTGCGTGTGCGTGTGTGTGTGTGTGTGTGTGTGTGTTTGTGTTTGTGTGTTTATGTGTGCCTATGCGTGTGAATGTACATGTGTGACTCTCTGTGTTTTTTCCCCCGATACGCGGCGATAGCGTCAGCTTAATTTAAGCGTGGGAGGAAACCTCAGCTCATTGTTCTAGCTGTGGTTGCCAGCTCCCAGAATAAACCCCTGTCCCCTCTCTAGTTCTGAGAGTGTGAAACAGGAAGGTGCCACTCAACAGAGGGTGAGTGTGTGTGTGTGTGTGTGTGTGTGTGTGTGTGTTTGTGTGTCTGTCTGTATATCTGTATGTGTGTGTGTGTGTGTGTGTGTTTGTGTGTCTGTCTGTATATCTGTGTGTGTGTGTGTGTGTGTGTGTGTGTGTGTGTGTGTGTGTGTGTGTGTGTGTGTGTCTGTGTGTGTGTCTGTGTATGTGTGTGCGCACGCATGAGCATACAACAATATAAACAGTGCAGTATGTGTGTGTGTGTGTGTGTGTGTGTGTGTGTATGTGTCAGTCAGCACTGCATTCCACTCAATCAGTGAAGTATTTGCACTAAGTACTGACATGTTCAGCCAAGATGATTTAAAGAGGTATTACTGAGTATTTGTCTTAAACTAGCGAGCTAATAGGCTAACAATTGATTGGCATTTCTTACACACACCTTAAGAGCACTGAGTTTTTGTCTATAACTAGAAACTAACAAGCTGGCCGATAGATGTTTCTAGCAATTGCCAACAAGAGCTAACGGTTTCAGTCTAAAACTAGCGAGATAACAATTATACAATCCAATGAGATGACAAGCTCAGGACACTGATCTCAAAAGCAGTGGATCGGAGACAGAATCTCAATCATGATTCATTGCCAAGTGTCCAGCTGGTGATGTAAGCT
This sequence comes from Alosa alosa, assembly GCF_017589495.1. Classification (NCBI taxonomy): domain Eukaryota; kingdom Metazoa; phylum Chordata; class Actinopteri; order Clupeiformes; family Clupeidae; genus Alosa; species Alosa alosa. The sequence goes on from NC_063205.1 coordinate 11,973,157, forward strand.
GGTGTATAAAATATTTGCATAATAAAGACAATATACAGTGCATATGGAAAGTATTCACAGCGCTTCACTTTGTCCACATTTTGTTATGCTACAGCCTTGTTCCAAAGGCTAACCTTGTTCCAAAGGCATAAATGTTTGCAAATTTATTAGAAATGAAGAACAAACATATAATATGTACATATAAGTATTCACAGTCTTTGCGATCAAGCTCAAAATTGAGCTCAGGTGCTCTCTGTTTCCACTGATCATCCTTGAAATGTTTCTACAGCTTAATTGGAATCCACCTGTGGTAATTTCAGTTGATTGGACATGATTTGGAAAGGCACACACCTGTCTATATAAGGGACCACAGTTGACGATGCATGTCAGAACACAAAACAAGCATGAAGTTGAAGGAATTGTCTATAGAAGGGTACAGAAAAATGTCTGCTGCTTTAAAGGCCCCAATGAGCACAGTGGCCTCCATCATCCATAAATGGAAGAAGTTTGGGACCACCAGGACTCTTCCTAGAACTGGCCGTACCTCTAAACTGAGTCATTGGGGGAGAAGGGCTTTAGTTAGGGAGGTGACCCAGAGCTCCAGGGTTCCTCTGTGGAGAGAGGAGAACCTTCCAGAAGGACAACCATCGCTGCAGCACTCCACCAATCAGGCCTGTATGGTAGAGAGGCCAGACGGAAGCCACTCCTTAGTAAAAGGCCCATGGCAGCCCGTCTGGAGTTTGTCAAAAGGCACCTGAAAGACTCTCAGACCATGAGAAACAAAATTCTCTGGTCTGATGAGACAAAGATCGAACTCTTTGGTGTGAATGCCAAGCGTTAAGTTTGGAGGACACCAGGCACCGCTCCCTACAGTGAAGCATGGTGGTGGCAGCATCATGCTGTGGGTATGTTTTTCAGCGGCAGGAACTGTGAGACTAGTTAGGATTGAGGAAAAGATGAATGCAGCAATGTACAAAGACATCCTGGAAGAAAGCCTGCTCCAGGGCGGTCTTGACCTCAGACTGGGACGACGGTTCATCTTTCCACAGGACAACCACCCTAAGCACACAGCCAAGATATCGAAGGAGTGGCTTCAGGACAACTCTGTGAATGTCCTAGAGTGGCCCAGCCAGAACCCAGACTTGAATCCCATGGAACATCTCAGGAGGGATCAGAAAATGGCTGTGCACCGACTGGTTCTGTGCATCGAGAGGTTCTGTAATGAGGAATAGGCGAAACTGGCCAAAGATAGGTGTGCCAAGCTTGTGGCTTCATATTCCAAAAGCCTTAATTGCTTCCAAAGGTGCCACAACAAAGTATTGAACAAAGACTGTGAATACCTATGTACATATTATATGTTCATTCTTTATTTCTAATAAATATTCGCAATACATTTGCAAACATTTAAAAAAATACTTTTTTCATGTTCTCATAATGGGATATTGTGTGTAGAATTTTGAGGAAAATACATAACGAAATGTGGAAAAAGTGAAGTGCTGTGAATGCTTTCCATACATTCCGTACATTCAATAATATTCAAGCATTCCAGAGATGTACAATACAATATAGACAGTGTACTGTAGACGCTACACACAATGTACTATTCTACACAGACAGAGTCAGGACACAATAGGCTATAGTACATTGTTTGGACTTATTTGGAGGGTAACACAATTCTTAGTCAAGCTTCGACATCCCTCATCTTCTCAAGGTCCCTTCAGGTCTGCTCAAGCCAGGTCACACAAGGTCACTTAAGCTCACTTTCATATACTGGGACCCGCTGTTGCCTCTGAGACTCGAAGTCAACAAAGTCAAACAATTGGTTCTAAAGTTCATACAATACTTCACTAGGACCCCGATGGTTGCTGCTTGCAGATATATTTGTAATTTGGCCTCCTTTAGACCACCACAATTGATCTGAACCAAAGTAAACAAGGTATACAAAGCTAAACAGGTAGATTTTCAGCTTTAATTCACAGGGTTGAATAAGAATATTGTGGCATTAACTGTTTTAGGAATTAGAGACAAAATTGTGTCACTGTCCAAATACTTATGGACCTAACTACATATACCGGTACAAGTAGTATACAACGATTTTATATTTAAAAAATAGCGCTTTCTTACAAACACCAATAAGAACACTGATAAAAAGTCACCTGTCTTGTTAACTTACATTTTCTGGAGAGTGGAGATGGTGTTAATCAAATGATCTGATGAATCTGTGAATTGTTGGACCCCTATTCTTAGTTTAGCTTTTCTTGTTTTCACTACAGATTGATATGGCACAGGGAGACATTATGTAATCATATTATATTACGCTGCCAGGCCCCCAATAATAAGAAAACTTAGAAACACAGTGGGTGCCTTTGCAGCTTCGCTGCTTGGCCCCCAAATATAGCTGCAAGCAGCAATGAGGAGGCCAAGCAGTTGAGCAGGAGTTGTCATGGCAACCCAATGTTGCTACATTATACACACACCCAACTAACCCCCCCGTCCCACACACACACATATACACAGAAAAACTTCGTCCCCCACACACCCCAATAGCTCCCCACACATACGCACACCCCAAATATCACCAAATTTATTGTGCGTCTTCAGGTTGTAGTCATGAGTCCACATATCAAGTTTGATGTCGATACAAGAGTTGTGTAATAATTGTGTAATAATAAATAGCAAGTGTTGATAATTATAGCGCCCCTAGTGGTCAAAGCTCACTAAATGTATTGTCCTTATATTGTCTTCAGTGTTCCCGAGTCCATGAACCAAGTTTGGTGTCAATACGAGAAAGTTTTGCTAATTATAGTGCCCCTAGCGGTCAAAGGTCACTAAATGTATTGTCCTTATTCAGGATGTGGTCCAGAGTCCAGGTACCAAGTTTGGTGTCGATCTGAGAAAGTGTTGCAAATTATAGCACCCTAGTGGTCAAAGGTGGCTAAAATTATTGTATGTCCTCAGGATGTGGTCGAGTCAATGAGCCAAGTTTGGTTTACGTTGAAAGCATTGCTGAAATATGAGCCCACTTCCTGTGATTATAAGCCACATAGTGGTCAAAATTTACCACATTTCTTGGCGTCCTCCTGATTGGGTCCTGAGCCCATATACCTAGTTTGGTTTTGATACGTGAAATCATAGCTGAGATATCACTTCATTTCTTGTTTCCCTTACATGTCTTTTGTGGGGAGGGGAGTTGTGCAGGGACAGTAGTCAACAAGACAGCATCTGCCTTTGAAAGACATCAAACAGGGAAAATAAGGGGTAAAATATACCGTACATCTGCCACGAACAGCTGGGAACCGCATCCCTCCTGCTTCCTGCCAGGTCAAGGTTTTGGCATCTGCCTTACCTGTGTCTGCGTGTGCGGAAAGAGACGGCCTCAGGTGGGCTAACAGGTGGTTCAGGAGCAAGGATCCCCATCCTCCAACTCAGGCTTGCACAAGCGGCACTCAGCTCCCACTGTTATTCACAGACATTTCTCTTTGTCGTTTTTTCTGTTTTTCTTATTTTCCCCCCTCTCTCTCTCTCTCTCTCGTCTTTCAGTTGCATTGTTCAAGAGCTCGTCGACAGTTTTCACCCCCCCGCCCCCCCACTCGCCCGCCTTGGTTTAGGTTGAAATCAAAGGCCTTTGTTTTGAGGTTGAGTGGAAATGCGAACCCCCTTGATACCTTTTTCTGCTCGATGTATTTTTGCTTTGTTTTTGTGTTTTTTTTCGAGTCAAGCCAAATCAGTAGTATGGAACCCATTACTGTGTCATTATGCACCGGCTTGACACACTTAAAGTCCTGTATGTCAACATCATATGCTCAGCATCTCAGTCCTGTGTCTTTTTGAACTCATAATGTGTGTGTGTGTGTGTGTGTGTGTAAGTGTGTGTCTGTGTTTGTGTGTGTGTGTGTGTGTGTGTGTGTGTGTGTGTGTTAATATGTGCACATACTCTTCGTTATCTGTGTGACTCTCAGCCGTTATCTTGCCTGTGTGTGTGTGTGTGTTGGGGTTCTTTTGTGCCAGGGTACATGTGTGCTTGTCCATGTCTGAGTGGTGTGTGTGTGCCTGTCTATGTGTGAATGTGTATATGCGTGTGGCGTCTCTGTGTCTCTGCATGTTAGTCCGTGTGTGTCTCTGTGTGTATGTGTAGTGTGAATGTGTGTGTGCGCGTGTGTTTATTGTGCGTGTGTGTGTGTTGTGCGTGCGTGTGTGTGTATGTGTGTGTGTGTGTGTGTGTGTGTGTGTGTGTGTGTGTGTGTGTGTGTGTGTGTGTGTGTGTGTGTGTGTGTGTGTGTGTGTGTGTGTGTGTGTGTGTGTGTGTGTGTGTGTGTGTGTGTGTGTGTGTGTGTGTGTGTGTGTGTGTGTGTGTGTGTGTGTGTGTGTGTGTGTGTGTGTGTGTGTGTGTGTGTGTGTGTGTGTGTGTGTGTGTGTGTGTGTGTGTGTGTGTGTGTGTGTGTGTGTATGTGTGTGTGTGTGTGTGTGTGTGTGTGTGTGTGTGTGTGTGTGTGCCTGAGAGCGTCCTTCTGATCTTGCCCGTGCGTTCTTTCACTTTCAACATCTTCCCTTTCTTATGGAAAAGAGCCAATTAGAGTTGTGTCTGTTTGTTTAAAACAAAATGGCTTTTAATTAGTCTGATCAAAACCTCACTTCTGTAGGCCCCAGGATCCACTTTGTAGTTCCCCTCTAGATTGCAGATGGTTTTGATGCTAGTTGATAGGACAGGAAGACAATCTGATGGGTTTTAATGAATGCACTTACTTTGCCTGCCTGCCTCTCCCTCTCCCTCTCTCTGTGTCTCTCTCTATCCCTCTCTTTCTTTCTTCCTCCCTCATGTTGCCTCACCCTCCCTCTTTCCTTTCTCCATTTCTCTCTCTCTTTTTCTCCTCTCTCTCTCTATTCTTTTCTTGTATTGTTGTGTTCACCCTCTCCTCCATCCCCTCCCACTACTCGACATCCTCTCACTCT
>NC_063205.1:11983085-11985585 GCF_017589495.1 Alosa alosa
TTGCAGGTTATCCACTAGGTTTTGCAGTTTGCACTAATTGTTTTGAGAAGTGCACTAACTGCTGTGCAAATGTTAATAGTGATGTGAGAAAAGCACCAAAGCGACTGAGAAAAACTGTAATGTAATTCGGCCCTTGAGGTTTTTTTTAATTGTGACAAACAACAACACCGGTTAAAATAGACGACAGATCCAAGTATGGTGACAAATCCCATTTGTACTCTCCTCCACTAGTTGCTAGACATCCAGAGCTTCGATTCAAGCTAGGGATTTGACCAGGCTACTTTATTGTAGGCCTATAATAACAGTTTGTGGTTATAGGCTAGTAATAGTTTACTGTTGTTGGTTTACATCTTAGGCCTACTGTTTTCCTGTTAATTTGTTATATGGGTAATACAACAAAATATTTTTGAGGTGCTTGCCATCCAGTGGCAAATTAGATGGGTAAATTTACCCCCTTCATAAACTTTTGTTTATACTCAAAGATTTTTATATTTACAGTAGGACTTTATCTCTGACCACTTTGAAACCTTTCGAAATTTTGATTTCAAAATCCAATGGTGTTGGAACCCTGGCGCCTAAAGTTTGCCATGCAGGTTTAAATAAGTTATGAGAGGAAAATATTTTTATTTGGTGTGAAACACACACATACCTGTTTTTATGCTTTTTTGTTTGTTTTTGTATTAATATTTATTTTATCATTATTTTATTTATAAGCTAAGGTTGATATCACAGGTGTCTAAAAAGAGATAAAAAGACTTGCACTTTCTGTTTGCAGTTTTGTAGTATTTAAAAAAAACAAAAAAACATTGCATTTTTAGAAACAGACATTCTTTTTTTGTATTATTCTTTACTACGGATGTGGCCCTCCAATCAGATGACGTTGGCAGAAGTGGCCCCCAGCTCATTTGAATTTGAGACCCCTGACCTATGCAGTTATACAGATGACCAATAATGAAAAGTGTTTATAAAATCCTGTTTGATAGCATTCCACAGCATGACCAGGAGGAAGAATTATATTTTCAATATGTCAACAGGTTTTCACCAAAAACTCAGTTTAGGTTATTGGAGTGTTCCCTAGAGGCCAAAGGATGCAACATTTCTTTAACATCCTCACATTTGTGTCCCAAGTCTGTGTACCAGTTTAGTTTTGATACATCGAAGTATGCAAGAAATGACCTCACATCCTGTTTGGCTGCTTTGCCAACCATTTTGATCATCAAAAGGCATTTTTCAAACTATTACAGGTAACAAATAAAGGCAAAGACTCATTCTTTTTCAAAGATAAGCAATTCAAAACAGTAAATCCAGAAAAAGATAGCCCAACTACTGAAAGGCCTATATGATACCCATAAACAATCCATTAGGGAGAACCTATGAGTTAGAATAGAGTCAATATGAAAGCTATAGTTGATCCTGCAAAAAAACGGTGAAAAAACCTGCAAAAACAGGTGAACATTGAAAAGCTTAGATAGAACAATATATGATCGCTTGCACAATCCCATAAAAAGAGATGGACACACACACACCACACTGACAACACTCACATGCTCACAAACGCACATGCACACACACACACACACACACACACACACACACACACACACACACACACACACACACACACACACACACTCATGCATGTTTACACATATACCATTTCACCCCCACACACCACTCACACAAACACACCTGCATATAGACTCATATCAACATATAATAATGGTCAAACAGGTAAGTACATACAGAAACACAAGGACATACAAGTAGATACTGTACAGTTATTATTGTCACACACACAGCCTAGCAACCTACCCCCTGCAAGCACACCAGGCATCTAGCACACACACACACACACACACACACACACACACACACACACACACACTCTCACTCTCACTTTGTCCCTCTGTGTGACTGTGTCGTATCTCTAACTGCTAGTTAGCAGAACAAAGGAGCCGTTGTGCCTTTCGTGAGGCGTCGTTGCGGCAGCGCCGTTAAATATTTCATTTGCCTCCCGCTCCCTCTGTCCAGGCCAATTTGCCGTTGCTGCACCGTGATGCCGCGGTAACGTGAGCTGACAGCAGCAGAGGTTTAATCTGCTGGGGAGGGCGACGACGGAGGCCCTCGGTTACTGCACACACACACACACACACACACACACTATACAGACACACACACACACACACACACACACACACACACAAATACACACACACACTCACACACACACATACACACACACACACACACACACACACACACACACACACACACACACACACACGCATACAGCACCTTAAGGCTCAACGAGCATTGCAGTGCTGTTACTGTCAGTGCTACCGGTAAGGGAGTGGAGGCACTGGCTGTGTGCCATGGCTGTGTGCTAGTGGAATCAGAAGGTAGAACCGCTGCTAGAACCATGCTGGCACTACAGCACAGTAGAGCCAGAGTAGCACAGAGGCATCCATACACGAGCTGTAGAACCACAATCAATCAGTGA
>NC_063205.1:11990585-11993085 GCF_017589495.1 Alosa alosa
ACACACACCAAACAGAGGCTCATAGGAGATAGGTTAGCAACAGCAGCACCAGATCATTCTCATCATCCCCACACACACACACACACACACACACACACACACACACACACACACACACTCCGCGCCCACCTTACATGTGTTTCACCTGGATTAGCTGTCTATTTCTGCCCTCTATCCCTCAATCCCTCTGTTCTGTTCCTCTATCTGCTCCCTTTCTCTCTTTCTCTCCTCCATGCCATCCCTTTTTCATTATCTAATATGGAGAGTAATCCTCTTGTGGAATTAATCTGGTTTAACGAGGGTTTGTTACCGCGCTGAGATGGAATTAAAACTAGGGTGTGCGGTGGGGGTGGTTGTAATGTGTGTGTGTGTGTGTGTTTGTGTGTGTGTGTGTGAGTGTCTATGAGTAAGTGAATGTGTCTATAAGTAAGTGAGTGTGTGTGATTGTTTGTGTGCATCCGTGTTTGTGTGTGGCATGTGTAGGGGGAGGGGTGTTCATGGTGTGTGTGTGTGTGTGTATACGTGCGTGTGTGTGTACAAATTTGTGTGTGTGTGTGTGTGTGTGTGTAGAATCTCTGGCCCCACAATGCCAAGCGGTTTTGTTCCGTGCGACTGAGCGGGCGATGGAGCGAACGAGTGCCACCATCGCCATGGCATCTGATGGACAGGAGGTACAGATGGGTCCATCGCCGCCTCGAAGAACATGCACACGGCTGTGTGTGTGTGTGTGTGTGTGTGTGTGTGTGGTGTCTCTGTGTGTGTGTGAAACAGACACACTCCACAGTGGTGAGTGTTAAAATGACCTTTGACTCTTGGTACAGCCCTACATTCCATCTCCAGAAAGTTCTGCTGGACGTGACCTAGTCCTGAGGCTGTGCCACCCAAATTTGCCATATGTGGACTACATGTGTCCAAACTGCTGCCGGACGGTAGGCCGAAGCTCCTAACCCATTTTGAAAGGACACACAGGCACTGTTTCACCTGGAGACTGATGCAGTTACTGGCCATTGCCAAGACCCTGAATGGAGAGGTCTGAGAATCAGGGATTTCAGGGAAATTGCTGTTGCTATGTTAAACGATGTTGCTATGTTAAAGCATACAGTATGATGCCATATTCCTACATGTACAGGAGATGAAAGCCAAATGAACCTACAGTAAACAATCTGCGATCAAAACCTATGAGACCGTAGTGTTGATTTGGGCCTCATATCCCAGCATTAATAGCTTACATTTCACTTACACCTCATTCATGCAATGTTTGTGTGTGTGTGGATAATGTGCGTCTTGCGTGTCGTGTGTCGTCTTGGCGATAGGTGTGTGTGTGTGTGTGTGTGTGTGCTCTTTATACGTTTTTGTTTGGGTGGCAAATGATTGACAGCTCCAGACTGGTAATGAGCATAAATGAGAAACATAATGACCTCAAGGAAGGCGGGATGTTGTTGTGCTCTGTCTGGTAGTCTGTATTGTTTGTGATAGAAACGCAGGCCTCCATAAAGACTAAATGGACAAGGCCATTACATTTGTGTGTTTTCTGGTACATGCTCACAATATAGTGGCACAGGTGAACTCCCCTACTCTTACCACACACACACACACACACACACACACACACACACACATTCACATTCACATTCACACTGAGAGCCGTAGATAGAGAGCTAACATTTCCAAAACACCGGAGAAAGTTAGGTTTGATTGATTTTGTGTGTTGTGGAGTGTGTTGCAGTTGTGTGTGTGTGTTTGTGTGTCAGTTCAATAATGTTTGTGTGTGTGTGTGTGTGTTTGTGTGTAGATGTTTGCTGGTTTTTCCACTCGAACAGTAGAGAGGAGAGAGGATACTGGCCTTGCCTGTGCGTTGCGAGGTAAACAGCTTTGTCGGTGAGACCGAAAGAGCGGTCATTGTATGGGAGACACAGAGGGAGCCTTTGGTCTCGCCGTCTCTCTCTCTCTCTCTCTCTCTCTCTCTCTCTCTCTCTCTCTCTCTCTCTCTGCATCTCTCTGGCTCTAGCTCTCTCTCTCTCTCTCTTTCTCTCTCTCTCTCTCTCTCTCTCACTCTCGCTCTCTCTCTCCACGGTCCACGATGCTGGGGCCCTTTCTCAAGGCCCTGGACGCCGCTTCAGCCCTTCAGCGCAGAAATCAATGAAGAGCTACTCTGCCTCTCCAGCTTCACACTGAAAAAAACAAACCTCCCGATACTTTCAGTCTCTATTCTATACAAAGGGAGTTTTAAACTTTGTAAACAATATTGATAACACTCCATGCGACTCCGAGTTTCTCTCCCTCTCCCTCATTTTTCCTCCTTCTCTCTCTCTCTCTCTCTCTCCTCTTTTTCTCTCTGTGCTGAGCTGATTCTTCTCTTTTGAGAGAGCCAGACAGGGTAGGCGGCCGACTGGCTCGCTGGCAGGCCCAGGTCTTCTGAACTGCGCCACTAAAGAGCAGCAAAGGTTAACGTCTAGCGGACTGTGTTTCGACAGGCCTATTTTTGATGTGGTATTGTCTT
>NC_063205.1:12013085-12015585 GCF_017589495.1 Alosa alosa
TTCCCAAGTTATTCCATTTTCACATGACTGCAGGTCACACTGATCCCATTGAGGGGAGTTGGATGCAGAAGGAAATCATTCCTGCAGTATCACACACACACACACACACACACACACACACACACACACACACACACACACACACACACACACACACTCACACACACACTTACTGTATGAGTTCCCTTATGAACATATTCCCTTATCACCTATTACAGGCAATAATCTGTTCAGTGACACAGGAGATAGATACCCCTTAGCTCACTTACTGTATCCATGAGTCATCTTAGACATCGATTAAAACAATAGTAATGGGTGACTGTGATATTGTCGGGTGTGTTAGTTTGCTGGGTTAAACAGTGTTGAAGAGTGTATCCTCAGACCTCTTATTTCTGTGTCTGAGCGTTGTAGTACTTTTTAATGTTAAATAAATTCAGAGTTCCTTCAGTCATCCTCATTTTATTTGCTGATACTGTTTTTTTCATTGAAAGGGATTGTTTGGTTGTGTGTGTGTGTGTGTGTGTTGTGTGTGTGTGTGTGTATGTGTGTGTATGTGTGTATATGTGTGTGTGTGTGTGTGTGTGTGTGTGTGTGTGTGTGTGTGTGGTTTGTACACCACACACACCATTCCTCTGCTCCTCTGCTTGTCCAATAAATGTAGACACTCATGGTAACATGGCATGTGACTGCCATGTCCTCCCTCTCCTCCTCTCCTTATATCTCTCTCTGCCTCTCTCTCCTCTCCTTCTCCCTTTGTATCCCTCTGTCTCCCTCCCTTCCTTTCTTTTTTCTCTCCATTTCTCCATTTCCTTCCCCCACTGTCCCTATCTTCCTCTACCCCTCCTTTCTGCCTGTGTTTCAGTGGGATCTCTCTCTACATACCTCTTTCTCTTTTTCTCCCTCTCTCTCCATCTTCACCCCCCTCCGGTTTCTGTCTCTCTCTGTCTCTGGTGGGATCTCATCATCTGTCGGCCAGACTCTCTCTGTAGGGTGACAGATTGTCCCCCCCTGTATTCCCTCACGTCGCCGCGACGACCAATATGCCCCTGCGTCACAGTATTCCCACTCGGCATTCCCACTTTCCCGGGCAGAATTCCCGGTAGCCCCACTCCCAACATGGCATTCCCTGGTCCCTCTTTTGTCCTGTTCACCATCGCGCCTTGTTCTACTAAGCGGAGATAACGTCTCGAGTCGTCCAGGCCGTGCCCTGCTCGTAACTCTGGGAAACCCCAGAGACCACACACAGAAGGTCCGAGAACCATCAGTTAGAGGCGGAGTGCAGTGCAGTGCAGCTTGTTTACCTTCATCACAGATGCATCTTGGGAGATGTCCATTCAGGTCATTCCACAGCAAAGGCAGAGAGGAAGAAGAAAGCATAAGCATGCCTTTCCTTTGCATCTTTTGTTTTGTTTTTCTGTTCAGAATGTGTAAAGATTAGACAGGGCTGGAAATGATGCTCTATTTGACGCGGCTGAGGATGTGATGAGGTTGCTGCAAAATTTCTATTATGATGTTTGTGCTTATGTGTCTAACAATCAGGTGTATATGCTGTTAGTCACGTTATACCATGTTGTGTGTTTCTGTGTGTGTCTATGTCTGTGTGTGTGTGTGTGTGTGTGTGTGTGTGTGTGTATGCGAATTCAGTGAAGGCTCTTATTCCACTTTGCAATTGCATTATCATATAAACAGGCAATTGGCCGCTATACAAGTAATCCAATTCTTGGTCATGTGGGCTGGGCGCATTGCAAGCTTGTAATTGCCCTGAGACGGTAAGTGTGTGTATTGTAATCAAGTATTTACGCAGACAAACGTATGCACACCCACCATGCAAGAACACACCTATACACATACACACGCACACACGCACACACACACACACACACACACCCACAAGCCAACATACGCACACATAGTCAAGTCAAGTCAAGTAAAGTTTATTTATATACATGTAGCGCATTTCATACAGAGGTCATTCAATGTGCTTTACATAAACAAAACCAAACAACAATAACAAATAAAAGCATAGAAGGGCAATATAGTCAAAGAATAGTTCAAAAGGTAAAGATCATAATAAAAAGAAAACATAAAACAAGGTAAAATCATTTAAAAATAAAGAATAATTAGTAAGCAAAAAAAAGGCAAAAGTAGTAAAAAAGTAATAAAAGTAATAAAAGACAAGGTAGAATAATTATCAAGGCAGATTCAGAATTTGTAACCCGGCGCAGTTATCAGAAAGCATCTGAGAACAGTTTGGTCTTGAGTCTAGATTTAAAACTGGCTACAGTTGGGGCCTTTTTGATGTCATCCGAAAGTTGGTTCCAGAGCTGAGCCAAATAGCAGCTAAAAGCTGCTTCACCATGTTTAGTTCTAACAGTAGGTTTTACTAACAGGTTTTTCACCTGGGACCTGAGAGGACGAGAAGGTGTGTACTGCTGAAGCATGTCTGATAGGTATTTAGGTCCTGCTCCATTCATATTCATAGATTCATATAGATATAGAT
>NC_063205.1:12028085-12033085 GCF_017589495.1 Alosa alosa
AGCAGAGCAACAAGATGGAAAGAGAGGCAAAAATAGTGAGAAAGTGAAAAAGAGAGAGGGAGACAGAGAGAGAGAGAGAGAGAGAGAGAGAGAGAGAGAGAGATGTGATAATAGAGCGGGTGAAAGGAAGAGAGTGGGAGAGACAGATGGAGAGGAGAAGAAATAGGAAAGAAAGATCAGCGTTGTTTTTGCCAATCTTCCGAAGGAGATAACACCATGGCCTTGTGAAGGTCCCCCAGCGATCCCGTTTTTACCACCACCCCAGCCCCCTTTTCATCTCGCCAGAGCTGCCGTTTGAGTGTGTGTATTTGTGTATGTGTTGTCAATCAGATTCCTTATCTCTCAGAGCTCAGCTGTCGTGAAGGTTTCACTTGAGTGTGTCTTGAAGTATCTTTGAAAAAACACACACACACACACCTGTTGACTTCTGATAAGACCTTTTAAGAAAAAAAAAAAAAAAAATATTTTTTTCCAGGCAGCAACACACACACACACACACACACACACAAACACAAACACAAACACACACACACACTCTCACAAACACTCAAACTTAGTCTTACACACTCCAGATGAGAGATGCATAATTTCAGCGGACATCAGAAAAAAAGGGCTTGCAAAAACTCTTAACACTTTTAAAGCACTTACAGTAAATATGTCCTTCAGGTTGATGTTGAGATGGAGCTTGATTTTTGAAATATAGACTTTAAAGACTCCATACATTTCCTTCTCCCCTTCTAAAAATGAGCACTTCAAATGTGCCCCCACACACACTCATAAGCACACGCGCACACACACACACACACACACACACACACACACACACACACTGGCCCTTAGCTTCCCTTCGGCGTTAGGTAGGTGATTTGGGTAAACAGCGTTCACGGGAGGGAAAGGCCTCTATTTTCCTGGTGAGGGGTCCGGCCATCACAATGGGGTACGGAAGGAGAAATCAATGTTAGGGTGGAATGATGGAAGTGAATGACAGGAAAATGTGTGTGTGTGTGTGTGTGTGTGTGTGTGTGTGTGCGTGTGTGTGTGTGTCTGCCAGTCTTTTAGCCAGATTTAGATTTTGATGTTGATGTTTGATGCCTCACTGAAAGTAGGCATGTCGTTCCAGGTTTAATGGCCTCGTACGGTGGCCAATCAGATCCAGCAGCTCAATGCTAAGAGCAGGGAACAAAAGGCCAATGGCTTACAGCCCTACATCACTTATGTGGATAATGTGCCCCCACACACATATACAGTAGAGCAAAAATGAAAGTGCATATGCATAATTTGAGATATATGGAAGGACACGCACACACACACACACACAAACACACACACACACACACACACGACGCACGCTCACACACACACCTCTGCTCAACTGTATGACGTGATGAGGAGTCTTACTATAAAACTGCATATCCCTTTAGAATAGTGTGTTTGTGTGTGTCCTAGCAGATTTAGGCATGTTGCTGATTTAGGCCTGTTACTTGCTTGGTCACTAGCTGGACTTAAATATGTCACGGCATCTTGTAATCTTTATCATAGATTTAATATCCCATCTAACACAGTACAGGTCAGAAGATGTGAGAGTGTGTGTGTGTGTGTGTGAGTGTGTGTGTGTGTGTGTGTGTGTGTGTGTGTGTGTGTGTGTGTGTGTGTTTATTTGTAAATTTATGTTGCCTTTATATGTGTATTCATGTGTGTGTGTGTGTGTGTGTGTGTGTGTGTGTGTGTGTGTGTGTGTGTGTGTGTGTGTGTGTGCGTTTGTGTGCCCATTCAAATCACAAGAAAAGCTGCCTAAACAGACAGAACACAGTTTAGTCAGAAGACAAATCAAAAACTCCAATAATGTCTCTGAAGTTACAAGGGATATAACAAGATGATCCATCCACTACAAACACAAAGTCTTATTTCCACTAAAGCTCTTGTAGTCTTTTCAAATAGCCATTTGGAAGACATAGCCTCAGCATGGCCCCACATCCCCTTCAAAACACTCTCATGCTTTAGTAATGTGCAACTGCTATTTGGTTTGTACAGTAGGAAAGGTGCTGCTACTGTTTATAAAGTTTGTTTGTTTGTACATTTTATTGATTGATTGATTGATTTGTTGATTATACCAATGGGGTTTAATTTAAGACATTATTTTGGTAACAATGTTTGCCATTTTGCACAGTTGTAATTATCATGACACATTGTTGTTTTCAAGTGTTTTTTTCCTTGATTGGTTGTGTTTGTGCAGCATATCTTACTGGCAATGGACTCTGACTGAAAGCATCTGGTAACTGTATTTACTGTAAATATTATGTGAATGTATTTTCAGACTTACTCTGTGTGTGTGTGTGTGTGTGTGTGTGTGTGTGTTCAACAGGTAAAGTCGTCATTGATCCCATCTCTAATATACTATTGAACAGTGAATGCATGGTGATCTGTCTTGTGCTTGTATGGGCTGTCAGCTTGCACAAGCCACGTTTACATGGACAGTTTTTTTGTCATTTCGATTAAACTATTCCGATTGAAAAATGTCTGCCATCTGTTTACATGTGATTTTCTATTCCGATCAGGTGCTCTCAGGCGCTTTAGAATCTTTGTTCGGAATAGCTGTTATTGCCTACTTTTTATTTGAGAAGATACAACAGTCAATTCGAATGACCGTATACATGGGTGTTCATTCAGAATTTGTCGTCTATTCACCTATAGTATATCCCTCATAAGGTTTATAACAGACATAAACAGGGTGACAACACACTTGCTACCAATGCAATGCTATTACTTATTTTCTAACTCTAGGGTGGTATACCTTGACAAAAATCACTACAGTATGAGACTTATTCCCCTCAGATGGTATCGACCGACCCCTCTGGCTCAAGGACTAATATTCTTTGTATTTCATTTTTATATTGTTGAAGACGATGGCACTGATTTTGTAATTTTGAGTATTTTGCGATTTGAGTAATTTGTTGATCATTGGACACTATTGGACTATGAAGCCCTTTCCTTGATGGACATTATTAGAGGAACATGCTTAATGTAAGATAATGTTTGTACTCATAGGATTTTGCTTTCAGTATTTTTGACAGGTGTAAGTGTTTCAACCAAAACATGCCAAGAAAAATGTGGTGGTCATTAAACCATGTTTAGCAATTTCACATGATACATTCACATTTTAGAATGTGCCTCAAGACTGCGGACTCCAAACAGACTGTAAAAATACAACAACGATGGATCTGTTGTCTGCAGCTGTCCATGTCCCCGTCTGCAACAGAGTATAATCAAGGCCTTATTCTGAGACACTGCCTCCACAAACACACACACACACACACACACACACACACACACACACACACACACACACACACACTGTGCTCACTGAGGCCAGTCTTCTTGACAACGGCAGCCTACTCAGGTCTCTGTCCTCGCTCCATTTTGAAAAGCCCTGAGCGCAAAACAAGGCCGCTCGGCCCTGCTCACTCTCATACTTTTCATGGAGTCTGTTTTCCATTTTGTAATCAAGATCCATTCTCTCTCTTTCTCTCCCTCTCTCTCTATCACTCTCTGTCTCTGTCTAATTCTTTCTCTCTCTCTCTCTATCACTTTCTGTCTGTCTAATTCTTTCTCTCTCTCTCTATCACTCTCTATCTAATTATTTTTCTCTCTCTTTCTCTCTCTATCACTCTCTCTCTCTGCTCTATTTCTCTCCCTTTTAACATACTCCTCTGGCCCATTAAGCGGCCTCCACAGCGAGGGTCCAGCGATGCTCCGAGCCTCTGGATCACTTCTCTGTGGGATTTAGCCAGCGTGGTGTCCCTATTCAGTTCAGCGCAACATACAGCAGTAACATGGGACACAATGAAACAGCAGCGCATGGCACTATAACACAATACCACATAACACAATTAAAAACAGCATGGCAACGTCACACGCACACATACAGTACACACACACACACACACACACACACACAATAATAATAATACCTTTGACTTATATAGCGCCTTTCATGGTACCTGTGAGAGAGAGGCTTTGCAACCCCCAACTGACATTTCAGGGATGGGCGTGTCCAGAAAACTCCAGTGGTTGAAGGGTTGGCAGACAACAAATAGCTCTCGAGTTTTAAGTGATAAAAGGTGCAGGTTTATTTTACAGTGCGAGGTGCAATATATGAAATAACAAACAAACAAAAAATACTTTGAAAAGAAAAGAAACCGCCATCATAGGCATTACAAACTCACACATACAGCCTCGCAGCAAGCTGACGCAGTACTCTGCCATTCCAAACTACTCCTCCTTCCACTCTCTCTTTCTCCCTTAAATAGGCCTACCAATCAAAAGTGAATTGGTAGAGCTCACTATCCAACCGGGTGTAATAGATGAGGAATAACTATGGACCTTTTCCATACACATACATAACATATGACACAACACATAATTTTACCATACAAAGTACATAAATGGCCACACATATACTTTACATACAGACAAGGACTTTATATGCAACAATCAGAACAAATAATAAACTAATTAAACACACGCCAACTGACCACCCCATCCAAGCAACCCACTTTCCACTGTCCCGACAGTGAATAAGGAACTGGCTCCACGCGGGTTCGTGTTTCCCCAGGGGACCAGTATTCGGACGCACCCAGCAGAACGCTATGTAAAACAAGATCGTGGAGTGTTGTGTATGTTTCAAAAGTGAGTTTATTGCTACTCTGGGAATGAACAATGGAGCTGAATCAGTGGCACTCCACTGTTCGCTATGTATGTTGATAAATAAATGTAGTAGACTGAACTGACATGCATTTTGGTTGTTTTTTAAATGTAATGTTTGTAGCGGGTCGCTAGCACGGTTAGGCTTTGAAACGCCATGGTCGGTGTATGTGATGCACGTCGGAACTGTATGCGTTTATCAGTGTATATGCTATGTGGGAGCTGCTGCGTGTGGAACTAAGGCTCACTAACGGTGAGACCCGGAAAGCCGGTGACCTTAAGCCACAGTACCCAAGGTC
>NC_063205.1:12038085-12043085 GCF_017589495.1 Alosa alosa
GGCAGTGTGTCTCTGTGTGTGTGTGTATGTGTGTGTGTTTGTGTGTGTGTGTGTGTGTGTGTGTGGTGCGGGTGGTGCTAGCGGCCGAGACGAGGTCCACGCTAATGACAGGAAGTCTTTAAAGTCTGCAGCGCATTTCATCTGAGCACAGCGGGAGGGCCACCGGCCAGAGCCTGTGTTTGATCCAGCAGCACCAGGAGCAGAGAGAGAGAGAGAGAGAGAGAGAGAGAGAGAGAGAGAGAGAGAGGGGGGGAGAGGCATACATAGAGGCTAGTTAATTAACAGATCTCTCATTATACACAGACAAATGGGCTTGGTAGGAGAGAAAAAAAAGAGAGAGAGAGGGGGAAAGAGAAAGAGAGGGTGAGAAGGAGAGAGAGAGAGATTGAAAGAAGAGAGGGGGGTGCACAATGGCACATAATGCAGACAATTGCATGCATAAATACACTCCTACGGTTCCACAGTCACACACACGAAACCACATGATAAACACACTCTCCCACATATGCAATAACAGACTAACACACACTAAAGGCCCCACAGACAGACCTGATGACTAACTCTATGCCAGTTAACCATGTAAACAATCACCTGCAAGGAGGAGAACTCCCAGGGATGCACGGGAGGATGTTTCACATGAACGTCCCTCTTCAGCTTTTCAAGCAAAGTGCTCATGCTCACAAAGCCCACAAATATATACAGATAGACTGCTTTATCCCTTAAAGGTGTGGGTTTTTGAACATTCTAACATAAGATTCCGTTCCGCAACAATTCAAGGTTCTAAAATTCTATGTTGAATTCAATGAAGCCAGATATTCTTTAGAGCGTTCATTTTCCAACATTCCCGTCACACCGGTATGACAGTACACCTTTAAGTGATAAGTATACTCGTTTTCACCTTTTCACATCAACTCTTAAATGTATATACAGAAGTAGCATTCCTTCTCCTTACAGTGTAAGGAGTGCACAAATGTAAAGAAATTCTTAAAAACACATTCGTCTTCAATGTAGAATCCTTCTTCTTTAGATATTCATGATCGTCAAGGACTCAGGCTGTCAGTCAGTCAGTGCGATACATTGATCAATCACACACAAAACACTAATCGATTAGATGGACCTGAACAGATTAATTAGATCAATACACACAAGTGCCATCAAATAAGTACTGCATGTCCTCAGCACCTGAAATTGAGCTTTTATCTAACACTTCACCTTTCGAGTATGTAGAGAAACAGCATACAAGGAAACTTGCTACACACACACACACACACACACACACACACACACACACACACACACACACACACACACACACACACACACACACACACACACACACACACACACACACACACACAAAGAAAGACAAATTCCTTTTTCCAGAAAAAAAACCTTCAAAAGATTTTCATGACAACCAAAGGTATACCTTATACAGTATGATCAATACATCTAATCAATCACATACTACTCCTGACCAATCAGCACCAGCACAAATCAAACACAAACAACTGACATCACAAACCTCCATTGTGACACTGTGAAGCTCTGTGTTTGTGACAGATTGACATGGGCTTGTCGAGGCCGTCTGGTGGGCGCTAGCATCTGTGCTGCTAGCGATGCCCCCTGCACCGCGTGGGCATTGTGTCACGTTTCCACGTTCTCACCAATTGGGCGCTGTAGAGCACAAAACCACAGCTATGGTGCCAGGGCTCACACCAAGGCCCCCGTGTTGCTGCCTCCAACCTCACACCCATATCACCCATATCGGAACTCCCCCTATTACCGCCGGTCCCGTATTTCCACCATCTTGCATGTACAGTATGTGTCACTTAATATCCATTTCTATACAAACCAAGACGGCGGACCCCGGTAAGAACCAAAAACTATTATTGGTTAACTTTATTCAAAAACTACTGGCCCAAGTAACCCTAAGGAGGAAAGGTGCAGTGTGGACTAGGAAATAATCTGTTATGTTCTGTAGCAGACCCAACTCATGGGGTGCCTGCATGACTCATGGGGTGCCTGCATTTAGGTTTAGCTTTTTCTAACGTTGTGAGATATGACTGCCATTATAGTTTGGTAATGTGAAACGATTTAAAAAAAGCTAGAGCTGTGTGTGTATGTGTGTGTGTGTGTATGTGCATGGGTGCGTGGGCGTGTGTGAGTGTGTAGAAGTTGGATGGGCAGAAATGAAGAAAGGGTGAAGGAGGAAGAGAGAAATAGAGAAACAGAGAGAGAGAGCGAGAGAGAGAGTTGTAAATTGAGAATTGAGAATCTTCGTCTTTGTCCTTAACTTCATCACACCTGATTAATTTAAGTCAAGTGTAATTACAGCTCTTGTTCAGCTCAATGAGGTGGGTTCTGCTAATCAAGACAGCCCTTCGGCAGCTAAGTAGTATGCCTAAGTAGAATGCTTAAGTAGTATGCTTGAAAGGTGTGGGTGTGGTGAACCAGTTGTGGTGATGCTGTCTGAAAATCAGCCGTGCTCGGGTTCCACTCCCAAGCCTGCCATTGCAGGACTGTGCCACTTTGGGGATAAAAACATGTTCTAAATAACAGTCCCTTTAATTTGCTTTACTGCACCTTTAAGTGTGGGAAACAGGGGAAGGGGGAAGAGGAGAGGAGCAAGCCCAGGAGAGAGGATGAGAACTGAGAACGCTTGATGTGAGCGCTTCCAACCGAGCTGGCTGGAGGATGCGCAGGTGTTGAGACCCTGACACCTTCTGCCGTGTCTTCCAGTGAAGCTCACGCTTTGGGGCGAGAGACTCAAGCTCACAGGCACAGTCTCACGCTCTCGCACACACACACACACACAATCTGACACACACACACATTCTCTCTCTCTCTCTCTCTCTCTCTCTCTCTCTCTCTCACACACACACACACACACACACACACACACACACACACACACACACACACACACACACACACACACACACACGCACGCACATACTCACATAAATCCAAATCCATTCCATCTTAAACAGAATGCAAAGGAAGAGGACACTCGCCAGCCTGTTAGATGAATCTCTCATGCAATGATAAATAGGAATTATAATCTTCTAAAGGAGGCTCAACCCAATGTAACTCTGTTTCATTGTAAAGTGTCTGACTCCATGTCATATTAACATATCATCTTAATCTGCTGTCCTTTGGGTTCTACTTCATTTAAATTACACTTCAAAAGTGTCACAAGTGACCGGTGAAGAAATAGAGGAAAATGTACATTGAACCCCTCAAAGTCATCTCATGCCGCGAACAATGAAGACAGACACAAGCCTGCTTGTTAGGTATGGGTGGTGGGTATTAATAAATAGGGATTGTAATCCTCGGAAGGAACATCAATCCACTTAAATCTGTAATTTATTGTAATGTGTCAGAAATCAGATAATCTCCACCTCATACGAAGACATCTTCTTAATCTGCCATTCCTTGAGTTGTAATCTCACCTCACTTGAATGTTGCCATGGCTACAAGCATCGGCCAGATGAATAAATGTAAAATGTAATCCTTATTATCAAAGCACAAGGTTAATACTGATTACTAGTGAGTGTATGATCTGTGTTAAGTCCACAATCAGTCACCCACTACTATGGCTGACAGCATTGTTAAAGTGACAGAACATGAGGAGGTAGAGGAGTTGTTAGTCAGCCACTAGGTTGCAGGTTCAGGCCCAGTACCACCTGACCTTGTCGAAGTGTCCTCGAGCAAGACACTGACCCCCAAACTGCTCCCGACGTATAGATTGACGCCTTGCATGGCAGCCTCTGCTGTTGGAGTGTGTACGAGTGAGGAGTAAAAGTGCTTTAAGATCCTCTGTTGAGTAGAAAAGTGCTATGAAAACACCGCCTAGTCCATAAGGCATTTCACCTCCTTCCTCTCCACATCACTGAGTTGGCAGACCACTGGGAATTTGTCATAACTATGACAGGCAGTTCTAGTACTGATGTGGTCACCACGTTCTTTAGGATTCCTTTCAATGAGTAGAGACCGGGGGGACTTAGGGATGCTTGATTAGTGTCCTCTGCCCTCCAGATGTTTTTCAACTCCAATAACCCCCCCTAAAACCACCTGTATGGGCACCCCTGGCATCGTCCTGGCATCGTCTCTCTTGGGGTGCCAGCCAGCTGTAGATGCTCCTGGCCTGCTGTGGCCAGTTTGCCCATCACTATTAGCCGTGATGATGATGTTTGAGTTCTCTTGGCGTCGGCCATGTTTGTTTACACTGAGTGCTTTTGCTTTGTTGGCCCAGATCAAGCACCCAGGGCTATGATCTCTGCCTGTCACTCATACACACGATATGACATGCACATGCAAACACATACATGGACATGCATGCACACACACGCACATACACAGACACACACACACACACACATTCACACACACACACACACATACAGAAGCACATACAGAAACACATAGACATTCTTCCATTACATGCAGACATGGACACAGACATACACACACACACACACACACACACACACACACACACACACACACACACACACAGAGACACACACATATACACACACAAATACATGGACACTCCTCCATAATGCGCAGGCACTAACACAGATACACACAGACGCAAACACACACACACACACACACACACACACACATGCGCTCTCTCTCTCTCTCTCTCTCTCTCTCTGTAATTGACAGGCATGGAGAGCTGATGTGGGTTCAGCCAGCTGATGCCCTGGCCGAGTGCCACCATGCCCAGAAAGATGCCCACTCCGTTGCCAGCCTCTTCTCTCCTGCCCTCCCCTCTTCCTGTCTTCTCCTCCCATCTTCTTTTCTTCCTCATGGCATCTGTGGTCCACCTTTGCCCGTGCGAGCCATTACATGGTTTTTCCCCCTGTGTTCATTTGCAAACCAACCCTACGATTAGTAGCAGTCTGACAGACCAGCACTTGAGAGTTCAGGTCACGACAAAATGGAGAGAGAGAGAGAGAGAGAGAGAGAGAGAGAGAGAGAGAGAGAGAGAG
>NC_063205.1:12068085-12072698 GCF_017589495.1 Alosa alosa
AGGCATAGGTTAGGCCTATAGTAAGTCTGTAGGCTATGGGATGGATAGCCCATCTGAATGTTTTTGGATGCCGCCTGTGATTTATTATTTTTGGGCATAGCTACGATATAGGCTAAATCAAGAGGAAATAATGAGTATGTCTATTCTAAGGTAAAGTCCACAAAAATAGACTTGATAGGCCCGCCAAACACTGCGGAACTTTAAGAACGAACGATATTTTATGTTCGAACCGGTTCAGGACCGATATGTTGGTGGCGGAACAGCGAACAAAAACGTTAAACATAGGCCTACCTGAACCGTTCGGAACGGAACGTTTGAAAAATAATTTAGTTTTCAAGCCCTGGTCTCCATATTTTACTCCATCCCCCACTCTTGAAACTTTTGTGTATGCTTGTTTGGCATGCCTGAGTGTGTGTGTGCGGCTACACAGAAAGTAGCCTACTGGTGCTGAAAAGGTGAATAGATTGTAGAATAGCCAAAGAAGATGTAGCTTTGTTATAAAACCTTTAAAATCTCTAAACAATCACAAGTAGGGCAGTTCATCACAGTTCATCCATTGCAACTGGATTGATGAAAGGTCACTTACACCTGTAGGCTACATTGTATTTGGGAAAAGCAAAAGGTATCAGCATAATGTTATTTATTTATTTATTTTTATGTATTTATAAACAAAAACATCTCTGTCAGTTCCATGCCGTTTTAACAGCTATCAAAAACAAAGGTCATTTTGGATGGATGGATTTTTTGTGAATGTTTCTTCTTCTACATAATATTTTAGTCATCTTTAGTTCATGTAATACTTTATTGTCAATGCACAAATTAAGTAACAGTAGTCTGAAACGTTATTGTTAATGCACAAATTAAGTAACAGTAGGCTAGTCTGAAACGAAATGCTGTTTTACATCTAACCAGTGGTTGCAAATAACTGACATGTCCAAATGGGCCTTGATGAAATCGCGCCGCTAGACTGTTCATACACATTTTAACGGGCCAAAGTTGAAAAGCTTTTGTCCGTTATTGTTAGTTACAAATATAGGCTGATTCATGTTCCCTTGCATTGTGTAACTGAGGTCCATGGCTAGTCTGGCTTTCATCAGACCAAGCTCAATCTTTTAAGAAATCAAAAATAAATAGCCGGCATGAGATCAGGCTGGGTTCACCCAGCCTAGTCCATAGCCACCCGATATTGTTTAATTTTCCGATTGAGATATACACGCTCTGGCTATTCTAAATGCAAAAATGCATCAGGGAGTTATGACAAAACGGTAATAGAAAGCTGTTAGCTTCCCTAAGCTACAGGTAGGATTATAAGGTAGGCCTATTTACAACATAAATTGTCAATAGGCTATGCTGGCGACACAAATAAAATCTCCTTTGGAAACCAATGGCTTACGCCTTACAGTATCAAGCGGACTTAAACTGTCATATCGTGGCGAAAAGTTGTAATAACATTCATGCAGCTCCATGAGTCAAGGAAAGCGAGAATGAAATAGCCACTTCTAAATGGGACCCACTACACAGTAGCTTAAGGTGTGTTGCTAAAGCAGCCATAATGAAATGAAGGTGTCATTGTTTGGATACTTCACACACACGTGCTTTTTAATTTCACAAGACTACAACTACCAAGCTGTAATCAAAGCACATCGATTCCCCTCTCACACCATGCACGCACTTAAAACAAAATAAACAGGCGTCTCAGTCTCACGCATGTATAGGCAAAACTGTATCAGACCGGTGTAGCGTTGGTAAATCTTCCATTGCACAGAATGATTTTTGTAGCATGTGCAATAAATGACAGTCGAAAGATACAAACAGTGCTGCTATCAATTTGCTTGGTATAACCGCATTTATAGTTTTCTACAAATGCAATCAATCAATTTCGCCCCGGGGATCCAATGAAATTTTTCCGTAAAAGTCTAGTAGGGCTACATACCCACCAAATTTCATGTACCCGGTGGTTCGGTGTCCCGGTATCAATGACCAAAAATTCAGGGAGTAGATGGCGGAAAAATTCTTGAATTGTGTGCATGTGTGCGTGTACAAATTTATGTTTATGTGTGTGGGTGTGTGTGTGTGTGTATGTGCGTGCTTGTGTGTTTTGCCTGCGTATGTGTGTTTGTGCATGTGCATGCATGTTATGTCTACTGTGTGAGTATGTGTCATAATTATGATTACTGTAAATGTATGTGTGTGCGTGTGTATCTGTTTATGCACATGTGTGCACATGGAATGGGTTAACATGACCCCTGGAGGCAAACATACGGAAAAAATTGGTCAACTGTAGGCCCTACAGTTCGCAAGATATTCACAGAGAACTGTGTCTGCCCTACCCTCCTTTCGGGGGTCCAGTCCAGCCCGGGGGCTACAGATCAAAAACGAAGAATGACGGTTCCATGCTATCCATGTGGGGGTACATGCCCACCAAGTTTTGTGTACCCGGTCTTTCAGTGTCCCTGGAATCCTTGTTGGTGTGCGTCACTAAATGTACACATAAATTATTTTTTATTGTAAGGCCCCCCATGAACGAAAATACACAAAACTTGGCGTGCATTCGGAGGTGTCATAATGATCCTACACTTTTAATTTTGTTACAGTTTGACCTTGTCAGCCAGAGATATTGTGATGAAAACACCTAATTTTTGCTTTTTAATTTTTAACTAGGTGGCGCTATACATGAAATAACTGGTAATGGGATGGGTTGACATGCCCCTTAAGACCAACATACATAAAAAAGGTGGACCTCCTAGGCCCTACGGTTCTCGAGATATTCACAGAAAACTGTCTCCGGCCACCTACAGGCCAGTTGGTGTATAGTAACATAAATTAATTTATTGTGTGGCCCCCATGAACGGAATTCCACAAAACTTGGCGTGCATACAGAGGGTGTCATAATGATCCTACAATTCCAATTTCGTGCAGTTTTGACTATGTTAGGTCACAGATACCTTCAATTACAACACCTCATTTTACTTTTTTTTTGTGTTTAACTAGGTGGCTTATACATGAAATGAGTGGTTATGGAATGGGTTGACATGGCCCCTTGAGATCAACATACAAAAAAAATGGTCCTCCTAAACCCCACGGTTTTCAGAGATATTCACAGAAAACTGTGTCTGCCTTTTACCCTCCTTTCGGGTTGTCCAGTCCAGCTGGGGGCTACAGATCAAAACGAAAAACGATGGTTCCATGCTATCCATGTGGGGTTACATGCCCACCAAGTTTTGTGTACCCCGGTCTTTCAGTGTCCCGGGAATCATTGATGGAAATTTGGGCATGCGAAAAAGAAAAAAAAAAAAAAATAATAATCTGACTAAACCTATATGACCGCTGCTTGCTATGCCGGGCGGTCATAATAATGGTGCAGCTGTGGCCCCTGATTCAGGCTGATGTCTTCTAAGAGCAGGAGTCTCCTTCGCTCAGGAGTCCTTGGGCTTTATGTGTCTCCTGTGCGTCTATGTCCCTGCCACTTCTGCTCGCACAGTGTTTTGGATATAATGATGATTGAAGGTCTGAAGCAACAGACACACACAAACACATACACACACACACTCACACACATGCACACACACTACCCTGGTATTTCTTAGTTCTCTTTTTTAACATGTTTTTTTTCTTGAATGTTAATTAAATTGCAATCAACTAGATGTACCGCATAGCGGTACAAAATATGACCGCCGCTCAGTCCTGTACATCCGTTCCGCGAAAATAAATCACACTTCAATTTGTCTCCATATTTTACTCCATCCCCCACTCTTGAAACTTTTGTGTATGCTTGTTTGGCATGCCTGAGTGTGTGTGTGCGGCTGCACAGAAAGTACCCTACTGGTGCTGAAAAGGTGAATAGATTGTAGAATAGCCAAAGAAGATGTAGAATTGTTATAAAACCTTTAAAATCTCTAAACAATCACAAGTAGGGCAGTTCATCACAGTTCATCCATTGCAACTGGATTGATGAAAGGTCACTTACACCTCTAGGCTACATTGTATTTGGGAAAAGCAAAGGTATCAGCATAATGTTATTTATTTATTTATTTTTTTATGTATTTATAAACAAAAACATCTCTATCAGTTCCATGCCGTTTTTCAACAGCTATCAAAAACAAAGGTCATTTTGGATGGATGGATTTTTTGTGAATGTTTCTTCTTCTACATTTTAGTCATCTTTAGTTCATGTAATACTTTATTGTCAATGCACAAATTAAGTAACAGTAGTCTGAAAACGTTATTGTTAATGCACAAATTAAGTAACAGTAGCCTAGTCTGAAACGAAATGCTGTTTTACATCTAACCAGTGGTGCAAATAACTGACATGTCAAATGGGCCTTGATGAAATCGTCAGCTAGACTGTTCATACACATTTTAACAGGCCAAAGTTGAAAAAGCTTTTGTCCGTTATTGTTAGTGCAAATATAGGCTGATTCATGTTTCCTTGCATTGTTTAACTGGAGGTCCATGGCTAGTCTGGCTTTCATCAGACCAAAGCTCAATCTTTTAAGAAATCAAAAAAAATAAATGGCGGGCAGATCAGGCTGGGTTCACCCAGCCTAGTCCATAGGCACCGATATTGTTTAATTTTCCCGATTGAGATATACACGCTCTGGCTATTCTAAATG
>NC_063205.1:12073198-12088198 GCF_017589495.1 Alosa alosa
AAGCTGTAATCAAAGCACATCGATTCCCACACCATGCCATGCACACTTAAAACAAAATAAACAGGCGCCTCTCAGTCTCAATGATGTATAGGCAAAACTGTATCAGACCGGTGTAACGTTGGTAAATCTTCCATTGCACAGAATGATTTTTGTAGCATGTGCAATAAATGACAGTCGAAGAGATACAAACAGTGCTGCTATCAATTTGTTTGGTATAACCAAGATTTATAGTTTTCTACAAATGCAATCAATCAATTTTTGCCCCGGGACTAAATGAAATTTTTCCGTAAAAGTCTAGTAGGGCTACATACCCACCAAATTTCATGTAAATCGGTGGTTCGGTCCCGGTATCAATGACCAAAAATTCAGGGAGTAGATGACGGAAAAATTCTTGAATTGGTGCATGTGTGCGTGTACAAATTTATGTTTATGTGTGTGGGTGTGTGTGTGTGTGTGTATGTGCGTGCTTGTGTGTTTGCCTGCGTCATGTGTGTTTGTGCATGTGCATGCATGCGCACATATGTCTACTGTGTGAGTATGTGTCATAATGATGATTACTGTAAATGTATGTGTGTGCGTGTGTATCTGTTTATGCACATGTGTGCACATGGAATGGGTTAACATGACCCCTGGAGGCAAACATACTGGAAAATTGGTCAACTGTAGGCCCTACAGTTCCAAAGATATTCACAGAGAACTGTGTCTGCCCTACCCTCCTTTCGGGGTCCAGTCCAGCGGGGGGCTACAGATCAAAACGAAGAATGATCGGTTCCATGCTATCCATGGGGGTACATGCCCACCAAGTTTTGTGTACCCCGGTCTTTCAGTGCGTCCCGAATCCTTGTTGGTGCACGCCACTAAATGTACACATAAATTATTTTATTGTAAGGCCCCCCATGAACGAAAGTACACAAAACTTGGCGTGCATTCGGAGGGTGTCATAATGATCCTACACTTTTAATTTCGTGCAGTTTGACCTTGTCAGCCAGAGATATTGTGATGAAAAACACCTAATTTTTTGCTTTTTAATTTTTAACTAGGTGGCGCTATACATGAAATAACTGGTAATGGGATGGGTTGACATGCCCCCTTAAGACCAACATACATAAAAAAGGTGGACCTCCTAGGCCCCACGGTTCTCGGAGATATTCACAGAAAACTGTCTCCGCCACCCTACAGGCCAGTTGGTGTATAGTAACATAAATTAATTTATTGTGTGGCCCCCCATGAACGGAATTCCACAAAACTTGGCGTGCATACAGAGGGTGTCATAATGATCCTACAATTCCAATTTCGTGCAGTTTTGACTATGTTAGGGTCACAGATACCTTCAATTACAACACCTCATTTTTACTTTTTTTGTGTTTAACTAGGTGGCTATACATGAAATGAGTGGTTATGGAATGGGTTGACATGGCCCCTTGAGATCAACATACAAAAAAAAAATGGTCCTCCTAAACCCTACGGTTTTCGAGATATTCACAGAAAACTGTGTCTGCCTTACCCTCCTTTCGGGTTGTCCAGTCCAGCGGGGGGGCTACAGATCAAAACGAAAAACGATGGTTCCATGCTATCCATGTGGGGTTACATGCCCACCAAGTTTTGTGTACCCCGGTCTTTCAGTGTCCCGGGAATCATTGATGGAAATTTGGGCATGCGAAAAGAAAAAAAAAAAAATAATAATCTGACTAAACCTATATGACCCCAAAAAAAAAAAAATCGGTCATAATAATGGTGCAGCTGTGGCCCCTGATTCAGGCTGATGTCTTCTAAGAGCAGGAGTCTCCTTCGCTCAGGAGTCCTTGGGCTTTATGTGTCTCCTGTGCGTCTATGTCCCTGCCACTTCTGCTCGCACAGTGTTTTGGATATAATGATGATTGAAGGTCTGAAGCAACAGACACACACAAACACATACACACACACACTCCCTCACACACATGCACACACACTACCCTGGTATTTTAGTTCTCTTTTTTTTTAACATGTTTTTTTTCTTGAATGTTAATTAAATTGCAATCAACTAGATGTACCGCATAGCGGTACAAAATATGACCGCCGCTCAGTCCTGTACATCCGTTCCGCGAAAATAAATCACACTTCAATTTGTCTCCATATTTTACTCCATCCCCACTCTTGAAACTTTGTGTATGCTTGTTTGGCATGCCTGAGTGTGTGTGTGGGCTGCTGCACAGAAAGTACCCTACTGGTGCTGAAAAGGTGAATAGATTGTAGAATAGCCAAAGAAGATGTAGAATTGTTATAAAACCTTTAAAATCTCTAAACAATCACAAGTAGGGCAGTTCATCACAGTTCATCCATTGCAACTGGATTGATGAAAGGTCACTTACACCTCTAGGCTACATTGTATTTGGGAAAAGCAAAAGGTATCAGCATAATGTTATTTATTTATTTATTTTTTATGTATTTATAAACAAAAACATCTCTGTCAGTTCCATGCCGTTTTCAACAGCTATCAAAAACAAAGGTCATTTTTGGATGGATGGATTTTTTGTGAATGTTTCTTCTTCTACATTTTAGTCATCTTTAGTTCATGTAATACTTTATTGTCAATGCACAAATTAAGTAACAGTAGTCTGAAACGTTATTGTTAATGCACAAATTAAGTAACAGTAGCCTAGTCTGAAACGAAATGCTGTTTTACATCTAACCAGTGGTGCAAATAACTGACATGTCCAAATGGGCCTTGATGAAATGCGTCGCTAGACTGTTCATACACATTTTAACGGGCCAAAGTTGAAAAGCTTTTGTCCGTTATTGTTAGTGCAAATATAGGCTGATTCATGTTTCCTTGCATTGTTTAACTGAGGTCCATGGCTAGTCTGGCTTTCATCAGACCAAGCTCAATCTTTTAAGAAATCAAAAAATAAATAGCGGGCAGATCAGGCTGGGTTCACCCAGCCTAGTCCATAGGGCACCCGATATTGTTTAATTTTCCGATTGAGATATACACGCTCTGGCTATTCTAAATGCAAAAAATGCATCAGGGAGTTATGACAAAACGGTAACTAACAAACTAGATCCTAATAGAAAGTTGTTAGCTTCCTAAGCTACAGGTAGGATTATAAGGTAGGCCTATTGACAACATAAATTGTCAATAGGCTATGCTGGCGACACAAAATAAAATCTCCTTTGAAACCAATGGCTTACCTTACAGTATCAAGCGGACTTAAACTGTCATATCGCGGGCGAAAAGTTGTAATAACATTCACGCAGCTCCATGAGTCAAGGAAAGCGCCAATGAAGTAGCCACTTCTAAATGGGACCCACTACACAGTAGCTTAAGGTGTTTTGCTAAAGCAGCCATAATGAAATGAAGGTGTCATTGTTTGGATACTTCACACACACGCGTGCTTTTTAATTTCACAGACTACAACTACCAAGCTGTAATCAAAGCACATCGATTCCCCCCTCTCACACCCCTGCACGCACTTAAAACAAAATAAACAGGCGTCTCAGTTTTACGCATGTATAGGCAAAACTGTATCAGACCGTGTAACGTTGGTAAATCTTCCATTGCACAGAATGATTTTGTAGCACGGCAATAAATGACAGT
Organism: Alosa alosa; assembly: GCF_017589495.1. NCBI lineage: Eukaryota > Metazoa > Chordata > Actinopteri > Clupeiformes > Clupeidae > Alosa > Alosa alosa. The sequence goes on from NC_063205.1 coordinate 12,076,773, forward strand.
CGAAAGATACAAACAGTGCTGCTATCAATTTGTTTGGTATAACCGCATTTATAGTTTTCTACAAATGCAATCAATCAAATGCCTCCATCACTCAACCAACGCTTAACGGTAACATTACCTAGGTCCTTATTGATATTACAAGATTAACGCATCCTGCAGTAAAACCAAGCATGTCCGAAACATCCTTAGATTTATTTCGCTTCAAGAAGAAATGGGAATTACACTTCATGTGAACATCGTCCTATCCTTATTAGATGTTCGGCTGCGTAAATTACAGTCCTTGTATGAAGCGTCCCATTGTTTTTCCAACCCACTTTTAACTTCCAACAAAATTACGCCTCACTGCAACGATGCATCATCTAGTGGACAAACGACTACTTCTAAGCCAATACTGAAAATGCAGCCATGATGATGATGATGAATATTTATTTTGGCTTTCTTTTTTTAATCCTACTGATTTTCATTTTTTTTACCGGGGGGGGCAAATCACAAATGAGTGATTATGAGCCAGGTTGATGTGGGCCCTTGAGACCAACATACCATAAAAGATTCACAGAGAACTGTGTCTGCCCTACCCTCCTTTCGGGGGGTCCAGTCCAGCGGGGGGGCTGCAGATGAAAACGAAAAATGACGGTTCCATGCTATCCATGTGGGGGTACATGCTCACCAAGTTTTGTGTACCCCGGTCTTTCAGTGTCCCGGGAATCCTTGTTGGTGTACGTCACTAAATGTACACATAAATTATTTTATTGTAAGGCCCCCCATGAACGAAAGTACACAAAACTTGGCATGCATTCAGAGGGTGTCATAATGATCCTACTCTTTTAATTTCGTGCAGTTTTGACCTTGTCAGCCAGAGATATTGAGATGAAAACACCTCATTTTTTGCTTTTTTAATTTTTAACTAGGTGGCGCTATACATGAAATAAGTGGTAATGGGATGGGTTGACATGGCCCCTTAAGACCAACATACAAAAAAAAAGGTGGACCTCCTAGGCCCTACGGTTCTCGAGATATTCACAGAAAACTGTCTCCGGCCACCTACAGGCCAGTTGGTGTATAGTAACATAAATTAATTTATTGTGTGGCCCCCATGAACGGAATTCCACAAAACTTGGCGTGCATACATAGGGTGTCATAATGATCCTACACTTCCAATTTTGTGCAGTTTTGACTATGTTAGGTCACAGATACCTTCAATTACACCACCTCATTTTTACTTTTTTGTGTTTAACTAGGTGGCGCTATACATGAAATGAGTGGTTATGGAATGGGTTGACATGGCCCCTTGAGATCAACATACAAAAAAAAAAAATGGTCCTCCTAAACCCTACGGTTTTCGAGATATTCACAGAAAACTGTGTCTGCCCTACCCTCCTTTCGGGGGGTCCAATTCAGCGGAGGGGCTACAGATCAAAACGAAAAAATGATGGTTCCATGCTATCCATGTGGGGTTACATGTCCACCAAGTTTCGTGTACCCCGGTCTTTCAGTGTCCCGGGAATCATTGACGGAAATTTGGGCATGCGAAAAAAAAAAAAAAAAAAAAAAAAAAAAAATCTGACTAAACCTATATGACCGCCAGCTTCGCCAAAGGCGGTCATAATTACATTTCGTCATCTGTCCTTAACGCCGGCCCTAGACGCACAAACAAGACACTGAGCGCGCTCCATCACCGCCTCCATCTCCTACAGACCTGGGGCGTCCTTGGGAAGTGCAGTGGAGAGGCTGTGTGTGTGTGTGTGTGTGTGTGTGTGTGTGTGTGTGTGTGTGTGTGTGTGTGTGTGTGTGTGTGTGTGTGTGTGTGTGTGTTTGTGTGAATATGTATAGAGAGAGAGAGAAAGAGAGAGAGAGTCGTTGGTGCTGGTGTCACTGGGAGCAGAGATACAGGGGATGGGGGAGGGATGGTGTTTTGGAGGGGGTGTTCATCCACAGGTGGCTCAGCCTCACACACACCACTCTCTGTCTCTCAGTTTCTCTGTGCAGGGGGATGGAGGTTGATTGTGTGTGCACCTGCCTGTGTGCGCATGTAGGAGATCTAGTCTATACTGTGTGTGTGAGTGTGTGTGTGTGTGTGTGTGTGTGTGTGTGTGTGTGTGTGTGTGTGTGTGTGTGTGTGTGTGTGTGTGTGTGTGTGGTGTGTGTGTGTGTGTGTGGAAAGGGGAGGAAGTGGAAACAGTGCCATCATGTGATGCGTCCAAGCATTCCTCAAGAGCGAGGTGAAGAAGAGAGAGAGAGTGTGATCTCTCCATCTCCCACTGTGCTGTCTTCCCTGTTAATCTGTCTGTGTAAACATCAACACCTTAGTCAGCGTAATCTCTCCGAAATGGAGCTTTTGGTATTCCCAGCTAGTGCAGCTATTCCCAGACGGATTGACATCCAGCTTGGCTCATCTTCATTCACCCCAACTAAACTGGCACATAACTTGAGTGTCACATTGACAACAACATCTCTCTTTGCTTGTAGCCTCAGTCACAAAGTCAGTTTATACTGTCAGTCATGTCAGTTTATGCTGTATACTATTAGGGAGATCTGACACAATATACCACACACTCTTATGCAGGCCATGGTTCTTTCCAGACTTGATTGTCGTGGTGCATTGCTAACTGGCCTGCCTGCTTGTGTAGTGAGACCATTACAGATGATTCAGAACACAGCAGCACATCTGGTCTTTAATCAGCCAAAGAAGACACATGTAAATCCTCTATTAGTTACTCTTCTATTAGTTACTCTGTTAGTTAATATTCTATTAGTTACTCTGTTAGTTAATCTTCTATTAGTTACTCTTCTATTAGTCCTCTGTTAGTTACTCTTCTATTAGTTCTCTGTTAGTTACTCTTCTATTAGTCCTCTGTTAGTTACTCTTTTATTAATTACTCTTCTATTAGTCCTCTGTTAGTTACTCTTCTATTAGCAGATTAGCAGATTACCAGAACTAAATTCAGGTATTTCACTCTGGCCTATAGGGCTCTTTCTGGATCTATACCTATTTGAATTCCATGACCCAGCTCTACGTCTCCTCTCGCCCACTCTGGTCCTCTGATGTGCGTCTGCTGTGTCGACCATCCGTTAACGCTAAGAGGTCAAAGTCAAGACTCTTTCCCTCAGTGATACCTTGTTGGTGGAATGAATGACCTAATGTGATGACCTTTGACCTTGTAATAGTTTTGCCATTTACAAGAAATGTTTAAAGATTCATCTGTTCATCTTGCTTTTCATTAATTAATTATCTTACATGGAAGCTACACCGGGCACGTAACTGAAGCTTTCCGTTTGCGACACATAAAAAACATTTTAGAAGACTGGTCTATTTTTTCCGAACGTGAGGGCCACTATCACGTCTAGTGTATCTACTTCCATTGATTATAGTGGAAGCTCATTGTTGCAGCAGACGCAACACGAATGGAATGCTTCAGTTACGTGTCTGGTGTAACTTCCCTATAAATATGGTTTTATTAATACCGCCGCTAGCGAAGCGGTCATATAGGGATTGTCAAAGTTTTTTTTCTTTTTTTTTTCTACTTCCTGAATTTTTGGTCAACGATACCCAGGACACCGAACCACCGGGGCACATGAAATTTGGTGGGTACAGTATGTAGCCCCACTAGACTTTTACGAAAAAATTTAGTTTCATCCCCGGGGGCCACTCCCCCCCCCCATGCTGGGCCCCACGAACCACAAAAAAAGCAGTTTTTCCTAAATAACTACCTAAACCGTGGCACTGAGGATGAAGAATCTTTTATGGTATGTTGGTCTCAAGGGCCCACATCAACCTGGCCCATTATCACTAATTTGTGATTTGCACCCCGGTAAAAAATGAAAATGCAATATTATTCTGCTTTAATCGCCCCTATCTTCAGTTGAAACGTTCAGAACTGCACCAAATTTTATGTGTATGATTGACCTGGCATTCTCTGGGGGTATGCCAAGTTTCGTAGAATTTCATCCATGGGGGGGTCTAAAAAAATTTAGGTTATGTGTGCATTTAGTGACTGTACACTCATTGGCCTGTAGATGGCAGTGCACACATATACACATGCACACACACACAGGCACCCACATACTATCCGTATTAGAACGGCCGATATATAATTACAAATTCAGTAGGATTAAAAGAAAGCCAAAATAAATATTCATCATCATCATCATGGCTGCATTTCCAGTATTGGCGATAAGTAGTCGTTTGTCCACTAGATGGCACATCGTTGCAGTGAGACGTAATTTTGTTGGAAGTTAAAAGTGGGTTGGAAAAACAATGGACGCTTCCTACAAGGACTGTAGTTTACCGCAGAGAACGTCTAATAAGGATAGGGGCGATGTTCACATGAAATGTAATTCCCATTTCTTCTTGAAGCCGAAATAAATCTGAGGATGTTTATCGGACATGCTTGTTTTTTACTGCAGGTACATTAATCTTATAATATCAATAAGGACCTAAGTAATGTTACCGTTAGCGTTGGTTGAGTGATGGAGGCCAATTTGATTGATTGCATTTGTAGAAAACTATAAATGCGGTTATACCAAGCAAATTAATAGCAGCACTGTAATTGTATATCGGGTGCCTATGGACTAGGCTGAGTGAACCCAGCCTGATCTGCCCACTATTTATTTTTTGATTTCTTAAAAGATTGAGCTTGTTCTGGTGAAAGCCAGACTAGCCATGGACCTCAGTTACACAATGCAAGGGAACATGAATCAGCCTATATTTGCACGAATAATAACGGACAACAGCTCTTCAACTTTGGCCCGTTAAAATGTGTATGAACAGTCTAGCGACGCATTTCATCAAGGCCCATTTGGACATGTCAGTTATTTGCACCACTGGTTAGATGTAAAACAGCATTTCGTTTCAGACTACTGTTACTTAATTTGTGCATTAACAATAAAGTATTACATGAACTAAAGATTACTAAAATCTTTAATGTAGAAGAAGAAACATTCACAAAAAATCCATCCATCCAAAAATGACCTTTGTTTTTGATAGCTGTTGAAAACGGCATGAAACTGACAGAGATGTTTTTGTTAATAAATAAAAAAATAAAATAAATAAATAAATAACATTATGCTGATACCTTTTGCTTTTCCCAAATACAATATAGCCTACAGGTGTAAGTGACCTTTCATCAATCCAGTTGCAATGGATGAACTTGTGATTGTTTAGAGATTTTAAAGGTTTTATAACAATGCTACATCTTCTTTGGCTATTCTACAATCTATTCACCTTTTCAGCACCAGTAAGCTACTTTCTGTGCAGCCGCACACACACACTCAGGCATGCCAAACAAGCATACACAAAAGTTTCAAGAGTGGGGGGTGGAGTAAAATATGGAGACAAATTGAAGTGTGATTTATTTTCCCGGAACGGATGTACAGGACTGAGCGGCGGTCATATTTTGTACCGCTATGCGGTACATCTAGTTTTTACGGTTTTTGTTTGTGAAAACTCATTATTTTCATCGGTGACATTTGATAATGTTATTAATATTGATAGGCTTGTTATTATTACTATTATCATTATGCTTAATGTAGGTTTTTCAACTTTGTTTGGACAAAAGCATCTGCCAAAAACAATAAATATAAACATAAACATTCTGTATCTCTCCCACATTTTCCCTTGATTTTCATCTGTTTCCTTCAGAACCCATCTCTCTACCTCTTTTGCCTTTTCTGCACTCCTTCATCAATAGTCCTCTTGGTTTTGCTTTCTGTCCTCTTTTTCTTGTTTTCTATCCATGTTTGCCTGTTTTTTTTTTTCTTCTTTTCGTCTCTCAGACCCGCTGTTCTCTCTCTCCAACACAATCTCTGTCTTTCTCTCTCCCCATTATTCTCTCGCTATCTCTTTTCTCTCTCTCTCTCTCTCTCTCTCTCTCTCTCTCACACACACACACACACACACACACACACACACACACACACACACACACACAGTCTGAAGCTCACAGCTGCTTGGTCATTGTCTCCGAGGTCTGACAAAAACAAAAAAACTCTCACACACACAAAGCTCACACCAGATGGCTGCTTGTTGTTTTGTTCATCCCCGAGAAACTGAGACCGTGTTGTGTAGTTGGACCCTCACTGTAACTAGAGGACTAGAGGACACACACACACACACACACACACACACACACACACACACACACACACACACACACACGTAAGTTGAGTTAGTATAGGGTCTCAATCTGCAGACTTGCATCCTGTCTCAATGATTTTGTATTGATGTTTGTGTGTGTGTGTGTGTGTGTCTGTGTGTGTCTGTGTCTGTGTCTGTGTCTGTCTGTCTGTCTGTCTGCTGCTATAATCTAGAGCTAAAGCAGGAGAGTGAGAGTGTTTGCCACTCTGCTGTTACGATGGCTGAAAAGAAATATGGATGTGTCATCACTCAAGAAGGCTTACTGCTTACCGACAAAGCACACACACACACACACACACAAACAAACACACACACACACACACAAACACGCACACACACCTGTCGTTGTTGCACATAAGCACACCTTGTGTTTGTTATGGCACTGTCACTCTCTCTTTCATGCACGCACGCACGCACACCTGCAAACACACACACACACACACATGCAAACACACACACACACACACACACACACACAGGCGCAAATACTTTGAGTGAGATTTATGTTTGCCTGCTGAGGAGCTGTAGTGGGGAGTGTTTTGCTCTACATCAGCTTAAAGGGCTTATGCAGACATGTGATGTAAATATGAATTCTGCCTCCAGTTTACAGGGTCACACACATATACACAAACGCACACACCTTATTTTTTTTCTTTTGTTCGTGTGTGTGTGTCTGTGTGTCTGTGTGTTTGTGTGTGTGTGTGTGTGTGTGTGTGTGTGTGTGTGTGGTCCCTTAGGGTCTAAGAGGCTTCAGGCAGAAAAGGTTTTAACCTTGTGCAGAGCTACTGGAATGTGGTACACAACAACTAATAGCAGGATGTGTTTGTGTGTGTGTTTGCCTGTGTGTGTGTGTGTGTCTGTGTGTGTGTGTGTGTGTGTGTGTGTGTGTGTGTGTGTGTGTGTGTGTGTGTGCGCGCGCATGTAGAGGTCAATGCCTGGTCTCCTGAGGTCATCTCTTATGGGGCCTGCCCCTGCATTCATCCTCCCTCAGAAACATGCCATGACACACCCCTTACTGGATTTAGGGCCCAGCTTTCCTTTCTCTCTCTCTCTCTCTCTCTATCCCTCTCTCTCTCTCTCTCTCTCTCACACTCTCTGTTTACGCTCTCTGTTTATGTGAAAGTGTGTGTGTGTACAAGTTTGCATTTGTTTTTGTGTTAGTTTTGGTGTTCATGGAGATTCACATTCACCATGGTAACAAAGGATGCTGACAGGTCAAGGTCAGGGTCAGGCAGGTGAAAGAGATGTCACAGTCAGCCAACTGAGAGTGGTCCATTGCCTCGTACCTTAAAGGAGAACTTGGCAACTATTTCAACTTAATAAACCAACCCGTTTAGAAATCATTTGGATGATTAAATGACCTCTTCCAGTGAAAATGGTGACTTTTCCCTGTTCCGCCTAGCATCCCCAGGCGGAAAACCAACCTTGGAATATTGGGACTACCACCCTGGTGAGAGAAGTGAGAAACGAGAAACTTGTTTTAAATCGTGTTTCTTACCTTGTAACATCCACATTGTTCTTCCGAACTTATGCTAACCATTTCGCTAGCTTGTAAACAAATCCATGCGCTTTATCGTTACTTTTTTCCACAGTTTGAAATAGCATAATGCACAACTTCTCCAGCAGAGAGCTAATCCTACCAAGGGGGGCTTTAACTTCTATAGCTGTCTTTTGTCTCCTTCCTCAGTCAGTCTCTGCCAGCTCTTTACCTGAGGTGCGTTCAAATTCCCAAACATACAGTAGGCGAACGCTTGCGAACGTTTGCAAACAGTTTTCCGTTAACCTTGAGTTTTCGGCGAACGTTTACGAACAATAGCAAATAGTCTGAGTTTGAGTGTCTGAGTGACATTGGCAATGACCTTGGCAAAAGGTCAAAATATCTTATAGTGACAGTGCACCATTTATCAATACTTGATGAAGTTAGCAATATTGTTTTTACTGAATCAGTAAAAACACACAGTAATAGTATGTTTGCAATGTTATTTTATGAGTTTAAAAGTTTTAAATGTTTGACTTTTCTCACATTCATAACTAAAACAGTATTTTTGGAGGGTGGGATGAGAGCACCAGACAGCAAGGGCACCCAAATGATCTGTAGAGGCACACCCCCCCCCCCCCCCCCTCCTTTTGGTCCTCTGCCATCTCACCCTGCACACACACACTGCTCCACCCCCTCCCTTTTGGTCCTCTGCCATCTCACCCTGCACACACACTCAGTCTCCTCCCATCTCACCCTGGTCAGAAACCCATGCCAGGTGTCTGTGACGGTAGTTCCTCTGATCAGTTGGTTCCACGGGTCTTCGTTTAGACCCGGAACCCTACGGTTCCCCTGGCTGGGAGACAGAACCTTTGCAGGGGTCCATTTGGCTCCGGGCCCTGAGACTTGGTAACAGAGAGTATGTGTGTGTGTGTGTGTGTGTGTGTGTGTGTGTGTGTGTGTGTGTGTCTCTGTGTGTGTGTGTGTGTGTGTGTGTGTGTGTGTGTGTGTGTGTGTGTGTGTGTGTGTGTGTGTGTTTGTGTGTGTGTGTGTGTGTGTGTGTGTGTGTGTGTATGTACGTTTAATCTCAGTACAGGGTGCCAGCCCTCTCTGGGAACATGCTGTGTCTCTACACAACTAGAGTGGTCAGGAAGACAGAGCAATAGTGTGTGTGCCTCTCATGGTGCGTGGCAGTGTGTGTGGGTGTGTGTGTGTGTGTGTGTGGGGGGGGTCTGTGTTTGAGCTAAAACAGTATTTGTGTGTGTTTTGTGGAACATGGTGACTTCAGGGAATGGTTAGGGGGGACTCACTTGCCACACAACCCCATGAGAAAAATAACTCCTGACAAAGATGTTGTCTCCACGGGAACATGGCCTATGGTGTTTTAGACATCGGAGAGAGAGAGAGAGAGAGAGAGAGAGAGAGAGAGAGGAGAGAAAAGACGGGAAAAAAAGAAGAAGGAAGATTTTGAGATATTGGAGCTCAGATCATTCTTACGAGTCTCACAGGAAACTTGCTTTTACAGTCTGTACATCAGAAACATAACAACAATGTACAAACAGATACATAAACAACAGATAGTTTAGTAGGACTATGGCAGAAGGAATACACTTTTTTCCACTCCAGGATTCTGTATCCGATGGTATCCACTGGTATACGATGGTACTAACAGTAGTAACGTTGTGGTCAGACGATTACAAACCCGCTGTCTCTATAATGGGTCAGTAAAGAAAAGGAAACTAAAAAATGAGACCCATGTAGGACCCTCTTCCTTGTATGACAATGTGAAGTAAATCAGGCCAATGGTTTGTATTACCCGATTACTTTCTCCCTAAAGAGACTGAGGTTTTAACTCATTGAGTGCCATGCGTTAATATTACGTTTTTAGCTTTTGTTTTTAATTACGAAACTAGACACTCTAACACACCTTATATGTGATTTTGGGAACTCTGTGATGAATGGAAATGAAATATATGACGATCGTGAAACTCATGAAAACGTACAATCTAGACATTTTATCTGGACATTTTATCATAACTCGGTTGCCGCTTTGGGTTGAATCAGTGACGCATGCACGTCAGGTCAAAACCAGGCCATTTTCCAGGCATTCTCGCCAGGTCTCGCTGATCACTTCCCGGAAAGTTTACACAAGTAAGTAACAGGCAACACTTCATATTTCATGAAAGACGTTATATCTCCATTTCTAGAAAAAAACAGCGATTTTGATGAAAACTAGCCACTGTTTAGCTTGGGATTTCTCAGGAACAGAGGTGTAGAAATACGGTTTGCACCCACCGAGCTTAAAGTCTCACCTTTTAATCGAGCTATTGTATGTGTTCCTAGCTATAACACAGAATATGCTGTGGCTGTACAAAAATCATCAACAATGGTCTAGATTGCTGGCACTCCCGAAAACAGCTTGGCATTCAATGAGTTAACTGACTCCAGACCTCCTGCTCAGAGGTGAGACCCCTTTCAGTCTCAGTAGCTCCCCCTTTGGCCACCCATGGTACTGGACAATGACAACTCCATCATTGTATAAGTATAAGTATATATACTCTTTTGATCCCGTGAGGGAAATTTGGTCTCTGCATTTAACCCAATCCGTGACTTAGTGAAACACACACAGCACAGTGAAGCACACACTAATCCCGGCCCAATCCTCGGCCACCAGGGGGCCTCGTCATCCCCGTATATTCTAATCCATAATAAAGATTGAAAAAAAAATATATTTTGCCTCATGATTGCTCATAAACTCATCATAAAATCAAATGACTGCAAGTCTGCTTCCTGTCGCCATAGCAGCAGCTAGTCTGAATGAGGTCTTGGTGAGGTGTGGAGTTGAGCGATTGACAGCAGCAGAAAAGAAATTGCCTAAATTAACTAACTTATCCCACGGAAGAAAGTAATTTGGATAGTGATGCAACAACATCTGCAACATCTGCTGAGCTGGGTGGTGTAGCTAATGCTAGCTGCAGCAGCAGTGGCACCGATGCACCACCACCGGCAACTCAAACTTGCACTACATATTCTTCTACTGATGATGATGATGATGATGATGTTGATCTAAGTGAAACAGCCGTGAGGGACAAGATCACTGTCACTGCCGAAGTCCGCACTGGTGCTGGTGGTGCTGCTACGGACACTATTTCAGTAGCAGAAGCTTTGGGTGCAAACGAAACCAGTAACGTGAGTAGCCCTAACACGATACCTAGCACTACAGTTATCAGTGACGACCCTGCGTTATGGCCAGGCACCGTAAAAGATGCAGAGCGAGTTGAAATCGTTAAAAAAGGCCCTGTGCAAATTAAGAACTTTGAATTCCCCAAAAATGCAGATAAACCACACTCAGAAGATTCACGGTTGAACATTATTACATGACCATGAAAAATGGGAGAAAAAATTAACAGAAAAGGTTCGTCTCTTCTACACATACACAGCTTCACTCTCTCTCACCCACCCACACAGACAGACTCTCATACATAGCCTACATAATTGTAATACTTTCAATGGTTTTTACTACTGTTTTTTGATTGTCATCTATGGCAATATCATGTATAAAAGCTCATGTATTTGAGTATGCCTCAGCGTCCCATTATTACAGAAAAAAGTGTGTTTTAGTTTTAGGGTTGTGGTGTGGAGGGGGCGGGGGGGGGGGGTGCTCGAAGGGGCCTCGGGATCCTTTGCCTTGGGCCTCAAAGTGTCCAGTTCCGCCCCTGACTGCATTATCCTTTCTAAGGATGGTTTGTATTTCGGGGTTTGATTAGTTTATCATATCATAGAGATATGATTATTACACATAGTTGATGAAAACTG
>NC_063205.1:12098198-12100698 GCF_017589495.1 Alosa alosa
CAATGCTCCTCCACACTTCATATAGTATTCAGGCTCCATAGTTTTACTGACCCCTTAATTAGGCTCTGGGCCCATAAAGCATTTTGTGTCTGTTTCAATTCTCAATGGCGCTAAACACTCTTAAAATGGATGTGTTGTCCCTATCTGGACACAGAGATGTGTTAAAAAACAACGCAAGTTGTGTTATTTCAACACATATTGTGTAACAAATATAAAAAGGAAACAACACAAACTGTGTTGTCCCTTTCTGGACACAGATATGTATTAAAAACAATGCAAATTGTGTTGTTTTCAACACATGTTTTAACAGTGTACAGATAACGTAATGTTAAAATAAATTCTAAATAAATAAAAGTAGCCAGAAACATGGATCGATGTGTATAACTGATGTTCAGTGAGTAAACAGGTAAGTGATGATCCTGGGTCTCAGAAACTCTGTGCCAGTCAGTGCATTACAGGACAGGTGCTGTACAAAGCCTGGATTTATGGACATTGTGACTGATTGGTTTCACCTGCACAGTACAGATGTAGTGAACGTCTGTGTTTGAACTCATCATTCGTCTGATTTACGAATCTTCGACATACAGTACAGTGTGTTATGTTTGAAAGGCAATTTGGTCATATTTTTTGTTTGTTTGTTTTTGGGTTTTTTTTGTTTTCCACTTGGGTGTCGTTGTATTTGGAAGATTGTGGTGATGCTCTTCTGGTCTTGGTGGTGGTTTGTGTGGGTCTTCAGCTCCGCTTTAAGATCTGGAAAAGACAAGAGATGGGCGACTGGTGACTCATCCTAGCCTAGGTGAACCCAGATGAAGCAGTTAGTACATTTATAATGTATTCTGTTGATATGGGAATGAGTGAGTAGATATCCTGCTCAAAACATTTGCACAGAGATAGGAACGAATCAGGATTATTCTGTGATATTCAGATGAAATATTCAGGACTATTCTGTTATATTCAGATAGAAAACAGGTTGACCGCATGCATATTTAAATAGCAAAAAAAATATTGTATATTATAAATATAATTAAACATTAAATTCACTTTCATGCCAAATGGGAATTTAATTATGGGTTTTAATGTTTTCTCAGACATGATTAACTAACTGTAAAAGGGGCCAAGGTTGCCAAAGTTAGTTGAGTCGTCAAGTTTATAAAGGTGCTTATTTATCAGCTGTTATTCGCAGGCATCCAAGTCCAGCTGGATAGAGAGGATCTTTGCCACTTCGGCACCCTGCATGAGCCTCTTATACATCTGAACAATGGTGTGATTGAGGAGATTTTGTGCATCATATGCATGGCGACCCGCACAGTCTGGACCAACTGGCCAACTGCTGGCGCTAAAGCACCGGGCGTCTGCCATTAAAGGGACACCAGGCAACATTTTCGTGTTGATTACTCATCTTCGTAAGTCGGTATATGGTTAAATGACTCGTTACAGGGCGAATGAAGACTCTCTCTTCCGCCCTACTGCCTGTAGGAAGAATATCCCGCTTGCAAGTTCAGTGTATCCCTACCGCCCGACCGAAGCAGGCAGGCTAACGAAACGCTAGAGATTGTTGCAAACGTGTGTATAATGGCAGAGCCGGCGAAGAAGCAGCGAAAACCCTTGACAGAAGACCGAGAGAGGGGGAGTTTCGTAGAGAAAAAGCATCAGGCTTGCCTGGCGTCCCTTTAACACATATGGACGAGGTCAATCAGGATCACACTCCACTCACCATGGATTTACACATCTGATATTAATGGCTTCGTAATCCATTGAGCACGTTAACGGTTTTGCATGTGTGAGGGCCTAAAGAATTTGGTCTATGGAGTGGTGGTGGTGGGGGCTTAAAGGGCCGGGGTAGGCTTAGTCTCAAAGAGCATATGGCATGTATGTATTTACGGATGAATGTATAGATACAGTATTAGCACATCAAAGTGAACAAAGTACAAATTACTTTTCCAGGACATGATCTCTGCACATACTGTAGATGATGTGTTTTTTTTATTATTACTTATTTTCTGTGAGTTGTGTGTGTTTGTAAGTGGATTCACTTTTGACTTGCAACACTTAACCCTTAAAGGAGAATGTTGAGAAATGAACGTTCTAAAGAATATCTGGGTTCATTGAATTCAACATAGAATTTTAGAACCTTCAATTGTTGCGGAACTTAGAACGTTCAAAAACCTACACCTTTAAGGGTTAATGAACAGACATTACGCACTGATATTACCATAGTCTGCTCATTTTGTATGGCACACACCGCCCTACCTAACTTAGCATTGCACTAAATTATGCCACTGTGTGCCTTTTCGTTCAGCTTTGAAATAATTGTTTGGTTTAAGGTGGAATGTATAATAAGCTATGGAGAGCGGTCTGGAACAAAACAACAACAAGGGAGAGCTGTGTGTGTGTGTGTGTGTGTGTGTGAGCGGGCAGTTTAATAAGTGTGTTTGTGTTAATGAACGGAGGGGAAACACTAATGAAGAGACTTCAAAAGATTATTTAAGACACCGACGGT
>NC_063205.1:12115698-12123198 GCF_017589495.1 Alosa alosa
CCTGAGTTTTCGCGAGGAAGTACAGGCGGCGCTGGAGCTCTTCGCCAGTGATGCAGTGTTGGTGGTCCAGGAGAGGTCTTCACTGATGTGCACCCCCAGGAATTTGGTGCTGCTCGCTCTCCCACCACAGCACGTCGATGGTCAGTGGCAGGTGTTGGGTGTGACCTCTCCGAAGTCAACAACAATCTCTTTGGTCTTGCTGACGCTCAGCAGGAGGTTGTTGTCCCTGCACCACGGTCAGATGGTCGACCTCCAACCTGTATTGAGTCTCGTCAGCCCTTGGTGATGAGACCCACCAGAGTTGTGTCAGTCAGCAAATTTCACTATGTGATTGTTGCTGTAGGTTGCAGTGCAGTCATCGTCAGCAGGGTGAAGAGCAGCGGACTGAGCACGCGGCCTTGGGGGGCCCCTGTGCTCAGTGTGATGCTGCTTGAGGTATTGTTGCCAACACGCATTACTACTTGGGGCCTCTGACAGAGGAAGTCCAGTAGCCAGTTGCAGAGGTAGGTACTGAGTCCCAGTTTGTCAAGTTTGCAGATGAGTTGTTGTGGTATTATGGTGTTGAATGCAGAACTGAAGTCTATAAACAGCAATCTCACATATGAGTCTCTTTTTCCAGGTGGGTGAGGGCTGGGTGGAGGGCAGAGCAGATTGCATCCTCTGTAGACCGTTTGGCTCGGTATGCAAACTGGAAGGGGTCCAGGGTGGGGGAGAATGGCTTTGATATGTGACATGACAAGCCGCTCAAAGCACTTCATGATGATGGGTGTCAGTGCCACAGGGCGGTAGTCATTGAAGCAGGATGGAGCAGTTTTCTTGGCACAGGTATGATGGTGGCAGCTTTGAAACATGATGGGGCGATGGCTTGCTTCAGGGAAGTGTTAAAGATGTCTGTGAAGACATCCTTAAGCTCCCCCGCGCAGTCCTTCAGCGCTTGACCTGGGATGTTGTCTGGACCTGTTGCCTTGCGGGTGTTGATAGCAGCAAGTGTCCTCTTCACGCTGTCGGGCAGAGAGGCACAGGGGCTGCTCATGTAGAGGGGATGGGTCTTCTGTGGGCAGGTGCTGTTTTGTGCTTCAAAAGCGAGCAAAGAAGCGGTTCAGGTTGTTGAGCAGAGGGATGTTGCTCTCACAGCTCTGTGGCGCGGGCTTGTAGTCCGTGAGGGCCTGAATGCCCTGCCATAGGCTTTGTGAGTTCCTGCTGTCTTTGAAGTGGTGGTTATCTTGTGAGTGTATTCCTTTTTTGCTTCCTTGATGCCACGGGACAGGTTGGCTCTCGTTTTTCATGCCAGCTTCATCCCCAGCTCTGTAGGCTTTGTCTCTGGCCCTCAGCAGCCTGAGGACATCCCCTGTCAGCCATGGCTTCCAGTTAGCCCGAAAGTGATGATGTCTTTTTGTGTGGGTCACATCATCGATGCACTTGGTGATGTAAGAGGTTACAGTGTCTGTATACTCCTCTATGTCTGTCCGGTTGTTGTAAGTGGCTGCCTGCTTAAACATTTCCCAGTCTGTTGTGTCAAAGCACAAAAAATAACGAGATATTATTTTTTGTCCATATCGCCCACCCCTACTCTCAATGTGGATCTGGGAAATGACTGTTATATGGTGCTTATAGATGGTGTGTCAGTCAACTAATACCACAAACTAATACTGCATTAGTCTTAAGTACTCTCTTTGTTCCTCAAGGTGATGATGTATGGGTTTCTGAGCAAGTTTTTGAGCAATGTTGCTGACCAATCTCATGACTGGTTCCATTGGTGTTCTGATTGGATGATTGTGACAATTTGCGTACTGATGATTATCGTTCTGCAGATTAACAAAGATAAAGTTGCTCAGAACACACACACACACACACACACACACACACTTTGCTGTCAGAACTAAACTTTTCAGCTTTAAAAGCTTTTTAAAGCTTTTAGCTCAGACATGGGCAGCATAGGGCCAACGGCCCGTGGGCCGGATGCGGCCCGCATAGTGCTTCAATCCGGCCTGCACGATGCTTTTGCAATTTGAAAATAAAGAAAGAAAGAAATGATCTGACTCGTGATCATACTGCTATTACATGCAGTGCGACCCTACTCTCAAGGAGAAATTCTCTTCATCTTCACTGGACAAGTTCTACGGTGCATTGAACGAGGGTCAGTTTTCAGGTGGAGGCATGCACAAAAGATGATCGTTTTATTCAGTTCCACATACAGTATGTGTGCGAACAGACTTTCTCTGTGATGAACTATAACAAGTCCCGCTACAGATCACAGCTAACCAGTGGTGGATGAAGTACACAAATCCTGGGTAACACTTTATAATAACTACACACAATTTATCATTAATTAAGCCTTTGTTACTTATTAGTTCAGTGTTTTTCAACCACTGTGCCGGGGCACACTAGTGTGCCGTGAGAGATCATCAGGTGTGCCGCAGAAAATTACCCAAATGTCACTCACTGGTCCAGAAAAGCAACTGTTGCATCAAAGAATTTATAACCATATGCTCTCATTGATTGTATGATTGCACTATTTGTGGTTTGCAGGCATTGTACAACGGGGGCCCCATATCCAGTATTCACAGAATCATCACATATCACATATGTTCATAACAACAATTAAATTAGATATAGTCACCTACAAATGAAACAGAGGGCTCTTGTTTTATTGAGCAGGTCTTGCATAGAAGCCATAATAAGGCCATATCTGTGTATTATTTGAAATTTTAGGCTATGGTATGTTTATTTTTTCTTCACACAGGATGTTAGTGTGCCATGGGACATTTTAAGTGTCAAAAGTGTGCCGTGGCACAAAAAAGGTTGAAAAACACTGTATTAGTTAATGGTTTGTTCATCATTAGTAATTTATAATTTATCATCAGTAAAGCATTTGTTCACACAGTTATACATAGTTTGTTCATAGTAAATAAGCCTATATCTTAAATATGTTTATACATTATTGTTAATACTTAATAAATGATGCAATAATATGTTTTTGATTAAGATATATTCCATTATTTAACAGTTGTTACATACACATGCACTAATGATTAGTTAGGGTGAGGATACATATTTTATAAACCACTTCCTAATACTATAATTCACCCTAATTTTTACAACTCATTTGAAAATGTGTTGCAAGACATAGAAAGTCCTCACTTTAGATAAGCTCACAAAATATCATTAACTAACCACTTGTAAAAGTGTTAACAATAATTCATAAACACATTTTAGATATAGGCTTATTTACTATGAACAAACCATTTATAACTGTGTGTACAAACACTTTATTTATGAAAATTACCATAGGAACAATGCTTTACAAATGATGAACAAAGCATTGTGTAATAGTTTGCAACTTGTTTATAATAAGAAAATGATTTCATTATAAGTGGTTGTTTCATTACTTATTAAGTGTAAATCATGTACTTACAAACATATTTGTTGGCTTATATATTAGGCTTATATATTATAGGCTTATTTACTATGAACAAACCATTTATAATTGTGTGAACAAATGCTTTACTGATGATAAATTTTGAAATTTTGTATGAACAATAAATTACTAATGATGAACAAACCATTAACTAATAAGTAACAAAGGCTTAATAAATGATGAATTGTGTGTAGTTATTATAAAGTGTTACCAAATCCTGTACTTGAGTGAAAGTAGAGATACACATGGTCAAATGTTACTCCAGTAAAAGTAGAAGTCCTCTTTTTACATTTCCACTTGAGTGGAAGTACAAAAGTACTTGCCTTCAAATGTACTTAAGTATCAAAAGTAAAAGTCCTGAAATGTATTAAGACCAACAGTTAAAATGATTTGTCACAGACATAGGCATTCCTTGAGCCTTTCTCTTTCATTCAAGGATAAAACCAACTAAGAATTGTTGTATGTAAAAATAACTAAAAACAAACTATGTGATATCTTATCTTAAAAAAAACACTTTTTGCTTTGAATGCTTTACACTTTCGGACCAAATCAAGACATTCCCTTTGTGTTTGATAATGTCAGATTGTCTGTCATTGTATATCTATCTATAATTGTCTATCATCATTTGCTTGATGGTGTCATGAGGCTATTTATGGTCAAAGGGTCAGTAACTAGTGGATATAACAATAACATAGGTTAGGCAACACCATTATTTAAAGCCTAGCTCACTTAATAGAAAATACACATGTAAGTACACATGCATTTGGACAGTCTTTTTTCCAAAAGGAACTTTTGTAGTCAAGTAAAAAGTAAGATATTTGGCCTAGAAATGTACTGGAGTAAAAGTAAAATGTTTAATAAAATTGAAATACTCAAGTAAAGTACAGATACATGAAAAAGCGACTTAAGTACAGTAATTGTCCGCCACTGCAGCTAACCGACAAACATCTGTCATCCGTTTTGTACGTCTCAACATGACACCAGACTTCGATGATCTAGTAAAGAGAGGCGACCGCCTTAATTGTTTACAGTATGTTGAGTTACATGAGGCTGATGAAAAGCCTGTCATCTAGTCCTCACATTTACATAGGCGTTGGGGGCTTAAAACACCAAATGACTCAGACTTAAAACCAAACTGTTCTCAAATTCTTTCTGCTGCAGTAACTGATCAAATGCTCTTCCTCTTCAATCCTCTTAAATTATTCTATTTTATGCACTTCACTTTTAAAACTATTTTTTAAGCTATTGCTTTTTATGTTCTTTTTTTTATATATATATATTTTTACTATTATTTGCTTTTGTTTGAATTTTCCCTCCATGTATGTCCTTTACAAATAAACTCGCTTTGCCTCTGTCAGTTCAAAACCTCTCTGTCTCTCTGTCTTTCTAACTGTCTATTTCTTTTGAATATTACCTTCTCCTAATATCTATGAAATCAACAGAAAAATAATTGACAGAGATTGCTTTTCCACTGGTAGATAAATGAAACTAGACTTTCTCTATCTCTCTCTCTCTCTCTCTGGTGTCCATCCCTCCACAATGGCCCTTTCTGTGATTGAAGACGACCATGTCAGTGGCCTTGTGTTTATAAAGCGTCTGTTGCATTTCTCCGTGGAGACTGAGAGTCTTCAATAATTACAGGCCGTTCTCATTACTTTCATCATAGTTAAGTTGTGTTTATCATGTATTCTATTCTTGTTCAGTGAGATTCTATAACTCACTGTTATCTACCACTCATGGGACTATGTGTGTGTGTGTTTTTAAACTGTTTTAAGGTGTGTGTGTGTGTGTGTGTTATACTCCTTTCTAAAATGTTTTAAGGTGTGTGTGTGTGTGTGTGTGTGTGTGTGTGTGTGTGTGTGTGTGTGTGTTATACTCCTTTCTAAAATGTTTTAAGGTGTGTGTGTGTGTGTGTGTGTGTGTTATACTCCTTTCTAAAATGTTTTAAGGTGTGTGTGTGTGTGTGTGTGTGTGAGATCTTCCTCCCTCTGTCTGTTCTTCTTCTCTTCTCTCA
Source organism: Alosa alosa (assembly GCF_017589495.1). Taxonomy (NCBI): domain Eukaryota; kingdom Metazoa; phylum Chordata; class Actinopteri; order Clupeiformes; family Clupeidae; genus Alosa; species Alosa alosa. The sequence continues at coordinate 12,121,131 of NC_063205.1, forward strand.
TCTCTCCCTTTCTTTTTCTGCTCTGCCCTCCTGTACTGTACCTTCCATGCTCTCCATCAGCCTAGTGTGGATTCGGTGCCTTCACCGGTCATTCTCCGGTCTGTTTTCTGCTTGTCCTCTCAAACCCTGTAGTTTTCTTGGAAAGCTGCGACATCTCAACACCTCAAGTGATGCTTCACATTTGAGGTCATTTTAATTAATCGAGGATTGCAACTGAAGATGCTTATTAGTGACAGGTGGATGCCTATGGAGACTTGTGTGGCCTTTTCATTAGTCTGATACTTACAAAGCTAAGCAGTGCATAGCATTTATCAAGTACACACACACACACACACACACACACACACACACACACACACACATACACACACACACACACACACACACACACACACACACAATTGCTCTCTCATAGATGTCGGCCAGACAGAAACCAGATATGAAATGAAAGGACCGACTTTGAAATTCTTTTCCAAATATGTCACACTATACTCTCCCGCCATACTGTTGTCTCTCGGCCTTCTCTTATCTTGCCTCTCATCCCCTTCTCCACATACACATGCATACCTCTCTCTCCTTCATTATTCTCCTTTTGCATTCCTTGTTTTCATGTGTGTGCTTTTGTAGGTCTATCTGTGTCTGTTCTTTTGAGTGTGTGTGTGTGAAAATGGCTTTTATGTTTTGGTTTATTTATGCCAGTGTGTGTGTGTGTGTGTGTGTGTATGTGTATGTGTGTGTGCGTGTTTGTGTGTGTGTGTGTTTGTGTGTGTGTGTGTGTGTGTGTGTGTGTGTGTGTGTGTGTGTGAGTGAAAGCACCGACTTCCGGAGCTCTTCAAAGCCCCTACTGGTCTGTCCATCACAAACATGGCCACCACTGCCCCCTCTCAGTATACACGTGTTTACTAAATGAATGAATGGAATAGTAAATGTAGTATACCCAACTACCCCCACCATGTCTCTGAGTATACTTCACTACTGTAGTCATCACACATATCTGCCCAGTTGCCCCTGTGGCTCTCATTATACCCCTCTGCACTCAGTGGCGATTCTAGACATTTTTAACAAGGGTGGCACTGGTGAGGCACTGATTAATTCAAGGGTGGCATGAGGCAAAACAACCAGATAAACAGAAACAGGCTCAAGATGTGAAATTAGCACAAATACATTAGGGAAACCAGACACAAACACCATACTCATAAATTGAAATACCTTACTCTCACATAAAATGTCTTTGTATTTGAATAAAATAATACAAACATATTAAAGTTAATTATCTAAGTTGTTTGTCCCTGGGCTATGCTGTGCTAAAACAAATTCCATCATGGGGACATTCAAATATAATCCATTTTATTCTATTCTATTAAATGAAGATATACAAATATACTCATCCAAGACATTTTCCCCCACAATAACTTTTAACTTAGCTGTTAAAATAATTTGACCTGCTTTTTGTCTATTTGTTTATTTTCTTTAAAGTTCTCAAGAAACTTGAGGGTGGTATGAAGGAGTGTATTGTGTATGTGAGCAATTTCATCTTCCTAAATCTCAATATTATGATCACAACAAGTGTGGGCAAATTATTAATTAAATTTTCACGTGGGGTAACTTGTTGCAGGGCAACCACATAACCGGTTCCATGTCTTCCGATTGGATGATTAATGATCAGTATGTTGGTATGAAGAAGTGTATTGTGTACATGTATGTGAGCAAACATTGTTAACGTTGCACATGGGGCAACTTGTTGCATGTGTTCGAATTGGATGACTAAAGTTCTCAAGAAACTTGAGGTTGGGATGAGTGTGTGAGCAACCTACATGTTACTTATCTGCCTGAATCTCAATATTCTGATCACAACAACTCTGGGCAAATTACAAGTCAGCACCAGTGCTGCATTCATTGTTTTGCACTTTTATAATCACATCACCAAAAGTAGGTTATTGGTTTTACCAAAAGTATTTGGCTGTATTTTTAAACTATATAAAGTATTTTGATACAAAATATGATGCCATTTTTTCCAACTAAATAAAATACAAATTTGTATTTTAAATACATGTATCAGACATGCCTA
>NC_063205.1:12130698-12133198 GCF_017589495.1 Alosa alosa
TCCAGATCTCACAGCTTAGAGCGAGAGGAGGGGAGGGGAGAAGAGAGAGAGAGAGAGCGAGAGAGAGGGAGAGAGAGAGAGAGAGCGAGAGAGAGCGAGGGAGAGGGAGAGAGAGAGAGGAGGAGGATCCGAGTGAGGAAGGGGAGGGAGCAAGTGAAAGAGGGAGGGCAGACTGTGCCTGCGCAGCTTGTGAGTGAGCGAGGGAGTGTGTGTGTGTGTGAGTGTATTATCGTGAGGGGAGGGAGAAGAGAGAGAGCGAGAGAGCGAGAAACAGTCTCAGTTGTTTGAGAGGTTACAGGATCAATAGGCTGTCTTGTTTGGAGAGTAGCGCTGACTCTCTTGGAGCTGCATGTGGTTCCGTGGAACAGGAGAGAGAGAGAGAACTGAGTAGCAGAAGAAGCGTTTTTCAGCATGCTCACAGAACCTGAGCTGCCTCAGGAGTTTAACAGGTACGTGTCTGGCCACACACACACACACACACACACACACACACACACACGCGCCGGACGTGGAGAGATAGGGAGAGAGAGAGAGAGAGAGATAGAGAGGGAAATTGGGGAAATATAGAAAGAGAAAGAAGAGGATAGGGAGAGAGTGTGTCAGAGAGACAGAGGGTGTGTGTTCTCACACTGGTGTGAGAATAATGTGTTTGTAATGGGGAACCTTTGACTGGTGCTGTTGGAAATGAACTTCCGAGGCTAATGTGCGCTTCACTTCCAAGGAACGAGAGAAAGTTAACAGACTGTGAGCACTCCACATGCAAACTACTGTCAGCGAGCAAGCAGAGCAGGGGATGAGATTCAGAGTGTGTGTGTGTGTGTGTGTGTGTGTGTGTGCTCGCGCTGTGTTCTCTTGTGTGTTTAGTATGTGTATTGTCCAGCTGCAGTAAACAAAGTGGCCATGAGAACTGACCTGTGAATTTGCTCTCTGCGTGCTCCTCTCTCTCTCTCTCTCTCTCAGTCTCCCTCTCTTTCTCTTTCTCTCTCTCTCTCTCTCTCTCTCTCTCTCTCTCTCTCTGTGTGTGTGTGTGTGTGTGTGTGTGTGTGTGTGTGTGCGCGCGGAGGAACACATGTTCCTCTCCCTGGACAGAGTTGTAAATGTCACAGCGTTGACTCCTGAGAGTGGATTAGGCAGGCTGTGTGCCGACAGCTCCGACTCTTTGGGACTCTATGGAGCGTCACGCTACCTGACTTTCATTTGGCTTCTTCAGCTTCTGTTTCTCCTTCTTTTTTTCCTCTCTCTTCTATCTTTCCCCCTGTCCCTCTATCTCTCTCCCTCTCTCTCTCTCTCTCTCTCTCTCTCTTCCTCTCTCTCACTCTCTCCCCTCGTTCTCACTCTCTCTGACTCTGTCGTTCTCTTTGCAAGTCTGGTGTGACGCGAGCGCTTGACAACTTTCTCAGTCAGAGTCTCCGTCCTCCTGAGTGTCTCGCCGTCTTAATTCACCTCTCCCTCATAAGCGCTGGCACACCGCAAACTTTTCCAGCTGATGATGTCGTTTTTCTCTTTCTCTCTCTTTTTCTTTTTTTTCCTACTTTTCTGTTTTTCTTTTTTTTGTGAACAACTGAACAGTTGTTTCTTTGTCATTGGCACAAATGAGGACATGAGGCATACACTCTAAACATGACCAAAGTTCAGCGAGACAGGCAGAGTGTGTGTGTGTGTGTGTGTGTTAGTGTTAGAGAGAGAAAGAGAAAGAGAATGTTTTCTGAGCCTCATACTCTCCTTTAGCTGTCTCTGAGGTGTCTTGTCCTCTTAATAGATGACAACAGCACACTGGTTTTTCCTGCCACATAAGTGTTTACAATTTCAAGTACGTCTTAAGCTGTTTTCTTTATTCCTGTCATTATTGCCACTCTAGATTACCAGTAGAAAAAAAACACACAACAGCTTTTCTAATTATTCCCCCTGTTTATTTACGGCTTTATTTGTGTTTTGATCCTGTTGTTTGTAAAAGACAGATGTCTTCCCTGGCCGTGTGTGTGTGTGTGTGTGTGTGTGTGTGTGTGTGTGTGTGTGTGTGTGTGTGTGTGTGTGTGTGTGTGTGTGTGTGACCCCCCCTGTCAGTCCACATGAGTGTTACGAGGTGAAAAATGTAGTCACCTCCTCTGACATGTCAACAGAAGTGGCTTCTGCCGTGGCGGCAATAACGTCTGTTTGATGCTAATGCCCTAAAAGAAAGATTACTTCATAATACCCTCGTTTTAATGCAGGCATTTTTATTCCTCTATTTCTCTCTCTCTCTCTCTCTCTCTCTCTCTCTCTCTCTCTCTCTCTCTCTCTCTCTCTCTCTCTCTATCCTTGCCGCCAACTCTTTATTCCATTTACTACACTAAAGTATTCCACTGTTTTGCCAGATGAAACTAATCTTTTGTTCAGAGATAAACTCTGTGCTTTTTATCCCTGAATTAAGAACACATTTATATGTCGTAAAAAAACGCGTTAATAATGACTCATCCTATAAAAGTAGAGATGAGGGGGGTAGAGAGAGAGAGAGACAGAG
>NC_063205.1:12135698-12148198 GCF_017589495.1 Alosa alosa
TGTGAGTGTGTGTGTGTCAGTGAGAGTGTGTTAAAAGCAGCGCGGCTCTTTCAGACAACCCTGGTGGATAACGTCAGTGTGTTCACTCTCCGTGGTCTGAACACTGATGATGGGGACCGAGAGCTTAGTCCCTGTTGTGTCCTCTCTCCCTCTCTCTCTCCCTCTCTCTCTCCCTCTCTCTCTCTCTCTCTGAGAGTTTCTCTCCATTTTTTTCTCTCCCAGTCATTCTCTCCCTCCGTCTCTCCGTCTCTCTTGTGCGCTCGCGCTTATTCACTGGGACCTTTCAGAGTAGACTGGCCCATTGTCTGGGGCATATTGTGAGTCTTCACGGCAGCTTGATAACCGTGTCTCCACGCAGGGGGAGAGAAAGAGGGAGGGAGCGCCGAGAACAGAAGAATACCAGAACAGAATGCTTAAGTGCTCCCTCTCCCCTCTCTCCCCTCTCTCCCTCTCTCCCTCTTTCCCCTCCTCCCCCTCCTCTTCTTCTCTTCTTCTTCTTTTCTCGACCCCTACCCCCCAAGACCTCCCTGGTGTGGTCAGCTGACTGCTATAGCAGCCAATGTGAGGGGTGGGGAGTTGGGACGGAATGGGGTGGGTGGGGGTGTGGGGGGTATTTTGGTTGTTTTGGAGGTTAAAGAGCAGAGGGGGTGGGGGGCTCAGCACTGGGAGTTAACACAGGCTTTTTCCCATAAACATCCGCAATGCTAGAGGGAAGAGAGAAAGAGAGATAGAGAGAGAGAGGGGGGGAATAGAGATAGGGAGGAATGGCAAAACTGGAAGATAATGAAAGAACGCTAGCGATGGAGAGAAAGGAAAGGGAAAGAGAAAAGAGAGCTAGACAGCGACAGAGTGAAGGAATGAAGGTGTGCGGAAGAGGGGGATAGAGAAAGAGAGGGGGGAGAAGAGAGGAGGAGGAAGTACTAATAAGAGTAGAAGTCATATGACAGCAGGTCAGGGGTGGCGGGCGAGAGGTCAGGGCAGAGTGTTGCATCATGGGCCGGCAGGGAAAATAAAAATGGATGACCGCTCTTGCAGAGCTGCCTAAATGACTCCTGTTATCCAACAGTCTTTGATTGTGTGTGTGTGGACATCTGGTTATGTGCTCGTGTGTGTGTGTGTGTGTGTCCACTCACCTCTGAGTGTGAATGTGTGTGTGTGTGTGTGTGTGTGTGTGTGTGTTCCTGTCTCTTAACCACACAATGGCACCACTGTTTCCCAGGTAGAGACAGGCAGCAGAGTGCAGGGCTAGTTGGTCTGGACAGAGACAGAGAAGGGTTAGAGGCGGAGAGACAAACAGAGCCAGGCTTAGGTCAGGGATGTGTTTCTTTTTTAATGCTTCTCCACCACTCCTTTAACACTTCCATGCACTTCCATCTTGCTCTCTTTCTTTCTTTCTTTCTTTCTTTCTTTCTTTCTTTCTTTCTTATTCGCTTCCATGCATCCCTTGGTCTGTCTTTCTGTTGATCTGTCTGTTCGTTTGTATATGGCACAAAGAGATGAAAAGTCAGATTTCTCAGTTTATGCTTATGTTTGTCTCTCAGTACGTTACATTGAAATAAAAAAACATTTATGTGTTTTTAAAAAATAAATATGTGTGTATAGCACACACTTTGGACTGAGGGGAGGCGAGTGTTTGAGGACTGAGTGTTTTAGTGTGTGTGTGTGTTTGTGTGTTTATGTTTTTGGGAGGGGGAGTGTGAGTGTATTAGTGTGAATGTTTTTTTTGGGGGGGGGTGTGTTTTAGAGCGGGAGTGAATGTGTGATGTGTTTATGATGTCAGTGTGTATATGTGTGTGTGTATGTTGGGAAGTATAAGTCTGTTTTAGTGTGTGTGTGTGTGTGTGTGTGTGTGTGTGTTTTAGGGGAGTCACACCTGGTAGGTACGTGTCCCTCTCTGGCTGGCGTCTCAGTGGGAGGGAGGTGGGGGGGGGGCTGTTTACTGAGTGGCCAAATGGCAGCGTTTGTGATGGCCCACTGGACAAATGGAGTCCTAACCGCTGCGTCACAATGGAAACGCAGCGCTCGTCTGTCAATAAACATCACTCCTCCGCCACACATAACACACACACACACACCACACACACACACACCACACACACCACCACACACACACACACACACACACACACACACCACACACACCACACACTCCACATCATACCGCTTTCCTGTCTGTCTGCACAGGCTTCACACTGAAGCCAAGGAGAGACAGAGACAGAGAGAGAAAGAGAGAGAGAAAGATGGAATGAAATAAATAGGAAAATAAATAAGGGATAACGAATTAGGGAAGGAGAAGAGAGAAAGAAAGAAAGAAAGAAAGAAAGAAAGAAAGAAAGAAAGAAAGAAAGAGAAAGAAAGAGTAGAAAAGGGCTTTAGGGGAAGTGAGTGTTTGTTTGCTGTTTGTTTTTATTATAAAATAAAACAGGGGTAATTTCGGTCTCTCTCGCCCTAGTCCTTAGCTGGGCTAGCAGGGCCTCTTGCTCATATCCTCCTCCCCCCACCCTCTGTCTGTAGTGCAACATGGAGGCTCTCCAAGGTAAAATGTCACAGAAAATAACAGCATGGTGACTCAGTGGCAACAAATAAATAAATAAATAAACAAACAAATAAATAAGAAAATAAGTTACAAGCAAAAGAGGCGAGGGAGGTGACAGAAGCCACAGTGTGTTAACGCGTAAGGTAATGCTGGTAATGCAGCACCCAGGCCTCACCTCAGGGTTCTATCCCTCTGCCCTTCCCAATGGCTGTGTGTGTGTGTGTGTGTGTGTGTGTGTGTGTGTGTGTGTGTGTGTGTGTGTGTGTGTGTGTGTGTGTGTGTGTGTGTGGATGCTAATGGATGACACTAGATGCTGCGTGTCTTTTAAGAGACAGGACAGGAAACCGCTGGCCCTTTTAGCCTTGGAGTCAGAGGCAAATAAAAACAGAGACAGCTTTGTGTGTGTGTGTGTGTGTGTGTGTGTGTGTGTGTGTGTGTGTCTGTGGGTGTGTGTGTGTGTATATGAGAGAGAGAGGGGGCGTGGGAGGGGAAGAGGGAGAGAGAGAGAGAGAGTGAAGAGGGTGTTTGTGTAAGGGTATGTGAAAGAAAAGAAGAAAATTCATACAAAAAATGTGTTTTGTGTTTTTGCGAGTGAAATGTGCGGATAATAAAGATAATTCTCCCTGTCTGCACACACACACACACACACACACACACACATCGATGTGTATAAGAGCAAGTCTGCCACTGGTACCAATGGCAGTTCTGGAGTCTGGACCTGATGTGGCCCAGTTGTGGCTCGGACATCATCCGTTTCTCATCTGCAGCTGACTACGAGAGGTAGCAATGTAGCGACGTTAGCTTGAGTGGCTGAACTCCAGTGTGGAGTAGCTCAGATGAGAGCTCTTCACTTGTGGGAAAGAGCATGATTGACTAGGTGAGAGAAAGAGACAGGATGAGATGTAGTCACAGAGAGAGTGCAATATATGGAAGGGGAGATCTATAAAATGTGTTTAAGATTGAAGTTGTTTCAGTTTATATAGAAAACGAATTATTTGCATGGTATACCATCAGAAAAAGTTATGATTTTATGATTGTGCGGTCATTATAAATATATTATGAGCGTGTGTGGATGTACACAAGGATGTCTATTTGTGAATACACTATTTTCACAAAACTCATTTGGCAAAAGTTCTCTTTTTAATCTGAATTTTAGAGTGACAAAGACAGAGAGATTGAGAGAAGGGGAGCGAAAAAGAGAGAAAGAAAGAGAGGGAGAGAGAGAGAAAGAGTACTTGTCAGTCTCTCCCATAGTCTCTTGTGTTCCCACTGATGCAGGGCCGAGTCTATATATAGACGTGAGGCAATATCCTTAAGAGAGGCGAGGACAGAGAGGGAGTTGAGCCCCGCACACAAACACACAATTGTGCAAAAGAGGACGCCTAGCTGGCCTATCTGACGTGCATCGTCCCTGGGGTGCGAGACAGAGAGAGGGAGAGGGAGGGAGGGAGAGAGGGAGGGAGAGGGATAGAGAGACAGAGAGAGGGAGGGAGGGAGGGAGGCAGAGGGAAAGAAAATAGAAAAGAGAGGCCTGGCAGTCCAGTGCCAAGGGAAAAGTCTCCTACCATACTCACTGCCCTCCTTGGAGTTTGTGTGCGAGAACACACACACACACACACACACACACACACACAACCTCACCCTTTGTCAGATACATAAGACACACACACTCACACACAGACACACCCACAGTTTTATCAGAAAGCGGCATTCTTTCAAAAAAAAAAGAAAGAAAGAACTTCATGGAAAGACATTGTTATTTCATCACCATAGAGATGTATGATGTCATAGTCTTAATCAGAAATCATGAGCTTCTAGAGGCGGGGTCACACTCTGACGACATCCACATCTTTAAACCAGTGATGTAAACAGCATGACAAAATCTCACCTCCATGAATACCTCCAGATCATTAAACTGAGGCTGTGAGAATTTCAGAGAACATGGTTTGTGTGTGTGTGTGTGCGTGCACATCTATGTACACATGTTAGTCTGTGTGTGTGGGGGGGGGGGGGTGTCTTGTGATGAGCTGTGATTGTGTCTCAGAGCCATTTTTGAGAGACCGCTGTGTAATGTGGACTGACATGAGGGAGAAAGTCACATCCTGTTCGAAAGTCACATCACCCCTCATTAACACACACACACACACACACACACACACACACACACACACACACACACACATGCACACACAGTCACGCACACACACAATCATGTTGCTAGAGTAGCTGTGGATTCTTAGATTGCAGCAGCATGGTAGGGTAATTTGTCAGGCAACACTGCCGGTACATGCTGGGCCTCTTCGAGTTTCTGTGTGTGTGTGTCTGTGTGTGTGTGTGTGTCTGTGTGTGTGTGTGTGTGTGTGTGTGAGAGAGAGTGTGTGTGTGAGTGTGTGTCAGTATTTTATGCTCCAATCATGGCGGGCAGGTGCTTGACACTTCTTTGTTGCCATCAGCATTTTCGTGAAAGTGTGCCAACCTCTCTCTCTCTCTCTTCTCTCACTCTATCTCCCTCTTTCCCTCCCTCTCTCTCCTTCTCGCTCCCTCTCTCTCTCTCTCGCTCTCTCATTAAAACCTTGCCCCACAGTGTTAAGCGCTGGTGATGACCGATTAAGGGGGAAATCAGTGGGATTTCTGTGCTTAAACTCTGCCCCCTCTCCAGAATCTCTCTCTCTCCCTCTCCCTCGCTCTCTCTTTCCCTCCATCAATCTCCCCCTCCCTCCTATCCTTTTTTTGGTATTTAATGGCTAGAGCGTTTGGTGGCGATTAGTGACTTAAGGGAGGTGTACATGTGTGATACGAGCGAGAGAGGGCACTTAAAAGAGCACTCGCTCAATCAGCAGCAAGGCGGGGGTCACTGGAAGTGTGTGTGTCACTTAATCTCAGCTTAGTGCAGGGGTAGCACTAAGTGTGTGTGTGTGTGTGTTTGAGTAGGGGACACCGAAGAGGAAAAGCAGCAGGGGCAGGGGACAGTTTTCTTTATAGACCTCTCTCACTTATATACACACACACACACACACACACACACTTTTTGTGTGTGTGTGTGTGTGTGTGTGTGAGAGAGGAGAGAGAGAGAGAGAGAGAAAGAGTGGGGAGTTTCTGTAGCATTTTGCTTTACAAAGAAAACTGCTGTGCGGGCCCACTAGGCCAGCTTTGAGGTAATGATGCGCCAAGGGAGACGGACACTCAGTGGACCTGTAAATGAGTGTGTACTGTATGTGTATGTGTCTGTGTGTGTGTGTGTGTGTGTGTGTTCATTTGCATGTTCGGGATGTGTGGAGGTATGTATGTTTTTTGTAAGTGGACTTTGGATGTGTATACCAGTACCAACTGTACCTGTATTGATATACAGTATGTGTGTCTGTGTGTGTGTGTGCGAGTGTGTTTGCACTCATTGTTCAGGGTATGTGAGTGTATGTGTGTGTGTGTGTCCAGCTCGCTGGCCGAGCGGTAGGAGGGAACGGTGGGGAGGTGTGTGTGTGTGTGTGTGTGTGCGCGCGCGCGTATGTGTGTTTGGCATGGCTGCCTTTATTGCAGCCACAGAAGGATGAAGTGAAATTATGCTAATGGTGGCTAATTATGACCTTGGAGACCAGCTTTGCTGCCAATTTATCTACTTAATAAACCCTCTCTTTCTAATCCGTGCATCACTACATGCTTTAAATGTTTCATGTCGGCGCACGACCAAGCCGGCACTGCCAACTTTAAATGAAATAGCTGCTGTAACCTGCTCACCCGGGGAGTCGAATTGTATAGTAATTATGCTTCAAAGGCTTGGAGGAAAATAGACATTTTATTGCTCAAGAGGAGCTGCGAAAACGCCGGGCAGTGAACGAGCGTCGTGCAGGGGGAGAAAAGGTGTGTGTGTTTGTGCGTGTGTGTGTGTGTGTGTGTGTGTGCGTTTGATGGAGAGGAGTTAAGATGGAACGAAGGTGAATGGGGAGCCTGTGTTTTTGAAGACTGGGAGGATCTAATGGTGGATGAAGGGAAAGGAGGGGAGAGCAGTGTTACTGAAAGGTGAATAGTCAGGATTTCTGCCTCTCTGATACAGTGCATGAATAACAGGGTTTGAGCACTCAGTCTGGAGTGTGTGTGTGTGTGTGTGTGTGTGTGTGTGTGTGCACTGTGAGGTGAATGTGGCCATTTGATGCAATGGGGGTTGGGTACTGGCTGGGAAGTGTGGTAGGGGCGGTTTGTAGAGCAAGATGTGGACAGAAGTTAAAGTGTGCCTGTGTGAGTGTGTGTGTGTGCCCGTGTGTGTGTGTGTGTGTGTGTGTGTGTGTGTGTGTGTGTGTGTGTGTGTGTGTGTGTGAAAGAGAGAGAAAGACAGAGAGACTGTTTTGGCTTGAGATTTCAGACGTTAGATGGTTAGAGCGCTTATGGACACAGGTTTAGGTGTGTGTGTATTGGGGAGGGGAGGGGGGTGTCTAGGGCGGTGGCACTGGAGCCTGAAACAAAAGGCCCCTGTGTTTGAGAATGAGGGGAGGAAAAGTAAACAGGCAAAGATGAGGACAGCCTCTGTGTGGCAGTGGGGAAGGCTGACGGGGGTCCTGTGGTGTGTGTGCATGTGTGTGTGTGTGCGTGTGTGTGTGTGTGAGGGGGAGGTGGCAGTGTTTTGCCGTTTATACAGCTGGACCTGTAGGGTCATACAGTACTGTACACTGTGTGCATAAAATAGGTTGGTGCAACAGGAGACCCCTCACACACACACACACACACACACACACACACACACACACATACAAACATACACACACACACACACACACACACACAGTCGAAGCAGGCAATCAAATGGGACAATTCTGTGTTTTTATCTGAGAATCAACAGTTGAGTCCTCTATCATGCGTTTCAAATTTAGCTCATAATAATGCATGAAATGTTTTCTCTGTGTTGTTTTTTTCCCCGTTGTTGTTATTTTTTCGTGCTGTATCCCCGAGCCCTCAGATTTGGAAACAGTATTCCGTGTTTTTTTTTTTTTTTTCCTTTTTGCTCCTGATGCAGAGCAAACGAGCAATAAATTAGCTGGAGGTCCCAGCTCAGCCAAAACCCAGCAACAGGCAACAGGAACAGAAATGAAGGTTGTTGTGCTGGCAACTCAAATCCAATAAAGACAAAGCGAAATCTACTTACCTCTCACTTTAACGCAGCTCGCCAACACACACCAAACAGACAGGCGCTGCCACCGACCAATCAGGGAAGATGCTACCTGAAAAGTCATCACAGCCAATCAGGATAGGACTTGGAATCAGGACCGGTCTGAGAAGATGCTGATTGTGCTTTGAGTTCACAAGCAGCCAATCAGAATAGTTGACATTTTTGGACAGAGCTTCACTAACGTCAGTCAACTAAAGCAAGATGGCACAGGGAGCCTGTAACTGTTTCTAGAAGAAACTGACCGCAACGTAAACTGTAGCAGCTACTCTGACCCCAAACAGAATCTTTTCTTCAATCGTTGCTTGTTTTACAAGCTGCAAAACTTCAAATAAATTGTAAAGCTGGTGTAATGAACTTTTAAATGTGATTAATTGACCTGACTCCAGTGTTGACCATGCAGGGCAAACACCTAAGGATCTGGTGTATTTTATCCCTAACAAGTTTAACTCTATCAAGTTAACTCACTCACTCACTTTGAGCTCAAAGTCAAAGTGTGACACTGCCAAGTGAATTCTGGACAAGACTGATTTAATAAGAGTGTTTTGCCAGTGCAATTAATTTTACCGTGTGTGTGTGTGTGTGTTTTTTTTTTTTGTTTTTTTTTTTTTGGGGGGGGGCTGCAGTATCGGTGTGCTCTCTTTCTGGCAGTCCTTTCCTGTGTCACGCTGTTAACCCTCCCCCCATCCCCTTGTTGGCCCTAAACGAAGGTTCCTGATTACCCAGGGTCATAGTACCAGTGGCTTCAAATCTGGTGAGAGCCCCTGAAAGCACTTAGGAAGTGCTGTGAACCAGATTAAACCCCATTATTCAGGCAAACTCATTCTTCTCTCCCATATTCAACCGCAGGAAAAATGTATTTGCTGAAAAGGAAAGAGCGAGCGAGCGAGGGAGGGAGGGAGGGATGGAGAGAGGGAGGTAGGGAGAGCAAGAGAGAAAGAGGAGTGGTGAAAAAGAGAGAGGACAGAGAAAGGCCTCCTTTAATAGATGCAACCCCCTCCCTTGCTCTCCATCTTTTTCTTCTTGATTTTTTCTTTCTCAAGGTAACAGTTCTAGTGGACTCCTTTCTTTTTTCTGGGGCTATTTTCCTCCTCTGTTTTGTTCGCACAAGGTTTTCATGCACCTATCTCTCTCTGTCTCCTCTCTAGCTCTCTCTCCTTCTCTCTCTCTCTCCTTCTCTCTCTCTCTCTCTCTCTCTCTCTCTCTCTTTACACTCACTCACTCCCTCACTCACTCCCTCACACAAACAAACTCAGTCAGCCCCACTAGTCTATCAGGCCCATTGTTGGAGCCATGTCTTTTGATTTATGCAGGCGATGAGGGCTTGCCCTCTGGACGCTTAATGGACTGGCTGCGCTGTGCGTCTCTCCTGACTCAGACACTGACAGGAGATGTAGGGAAGGATAAATAGATGCTTGATAGCGCACGGAGACCCTTTTGTCAAGATGGGGAACAAGGCTGCAAGACTGATGGCTTTGATTGCTATGGTGATAGCATGGCTTGTTATCTTGCTCGGTTATTACGGTGTCAGCGTGATGGGAGTGTGTGTCCCCGTCACGTCAGACATACTGGGCAGACTTATGTGTCTGTATGTGTGTGTGTGTGCGTGTGTGTGTGTATGCGTGTGTATGATGGTGTTTACTGTGCTTGTTGTGTGTCTGTGTCTGTGTGTGACAAGAGAGAGACCAGGAAATGAAAGACATTGTGGGAGACCCACTGTCATACATATAAAGCCATGATGTGTGTCAGTCATGATTAAAGTGCAGCAATCTCTCTCTCTCTCTCTCTCTCTCTCTCTCTCTCTCTCTTTCTCTCTCTTTATCTCTCGTTCCCTCTCTCTCTCTTTTTCTGTCCTTTACTTTTGCTGTCCTCCAGAAGACCGTTCATTCATTCTCTCTCTCCCTCTCTTCTCTCCTTTTTTTTCTAGGATGTCTTCCAAGCGACCAGCCTCTCCATATGGGGGAACAGATGGAGAGGTAGCCATGGCGACCAGCAGACAGCGCATGGATGATGGCGAGAGTGACGGACACCCTGTCATTCACTTACCCCTCAACTCCTACTGCAGCAAGGTGTCCCCTCGTTCACCACGGGCCCCCGACAGCCCCCCAACTCTACACAGCTCCATGGTAAGGCATGCGCACCCTGCTAATCCTTCTTTTTACTCTCTCTCTCTCTCTCTCTCTCTCTCTATCTTTATTTTCCTTTAATTCTGTTTTTTTTTCTATCTTTTCCCTTCCACTTCCTCAAACTTCCAAGAAGAACAGGTCTATGTTTCTCTCCCTTGTGGTGTCCTGTCCTGGGTCTTGCATCAGACAGTAGGCCCATTGCTCCTTTGTTTTGACTCCGTTCAGACATTGATTAACTGACATTGATTAACTGACGTTTCTCCCACATTTGATTAACTGACAGTCTGGGTGGCCAATCAGGCCCACGTCTGTATACTTGTACCATATAGCTGCACACCAAGCCCCTCCCACAATTATGTTGTTGCTGTCATAAGCTCCACCCACGCATCAGGCTCGTGGCCACCAGTGGCTTTGCTGCCCACCGACAGGCACATCAATCATTCTCACTTCTTCCCACACTTTGTCTTCGCTCTATATTTAGACGATGTCCCACAATGCCGCTCTCTCTCTCTCTCTCTCTCTCTCTCTCTCTCTCTGTCTCCCTCTCTTTCTCTCTCTCTCTCTCTCACTCTCCTGATGGTCATGTGTAAGTATCCGCCACTGACTCATGGTGGCAGCCAGACAGGCCCACCCGTTTGGTCGGCCACTCGGTTGGTCGTTCGCTCGTTTGCCCGTCTGCTTGCTTGCTCATTCGCTTCACTCCACCGAGAGGGAAAGGAGATGACTCATACCTGTGTTTGGGAGAGAGAGAAATACATAGAGAGAGAGAGAGAGAGAGAGAGAGAGAGAGAGAGAGAGAGATCGGCCAGAACAAAATCCCCCCCCTGCATATGTCATGATGGTGTGCCTGTGTGTAAACCTATGGCAGGGACAACCTTAGATTGATGGGCCCCCATCCTGAGCTAGGCTGCGCTCCTGGAGTCTCCTGTTCCTATACATGGGTTTAGATCTTGTCACAGAAGAGACACTGGAGCCCCCACAAATAAATGAATGAATAAATAAATAAATAAATAAATACTGAACTGATTAGAATTGGATTGAGTTGAACTGATCTAAAATCAGAATAACCCCATCGTGTTCCTTATCGCGTGCAGACTGACCCCCAACCTGCCTGTTTTTTAGTCAATGCCCCTAAACTGTGCACACAGGAAACAGATAAATGTCTATCTCGTGTTATCATTATGTAGTGTGCCTGCTTTATCTGTGGACACATTATCTGCTATCTGTACACATGGAGAGTGTGTTTTTGTGTGGATTTGTGGGAATGTTGGCTTTTGTACGTGTGTGTGTGTGTGTGTGTGTGTGTGTGTGTGTGTGTGTGTGTACTCTCTGACCCCCAAGCATGGCCCTTGTCACGTTGATCACCGCCTGAGCACAAGCAGTTCTGCCCTTTCCTCTCTCCCCTCTGCTCTTTCTTTCTCTCTCTCTGTCTCTCTCTCTCTCTCTCGCTCTCTCTCTCTGCTATCTCTCTGATAAACCAAAGCCGAGACAGTAGACTTTGAGAATCGATGTGGCACAGTAAAACAATGAACCAGAGCTTATGGGATTGTAATGGTAAGCTAATTCCATAATTAACAAGCTGATTATGAGACACGGTTGGACTCTGCCATTGGGAAAATAGTTGCTCGGTCAAAAAGCAAAGTCCTCTTCATCTCTCTGTTGTTGCAGGCTGTTCTAATTGGAATTTTATGATGTTTGTTTATGGTTCCTGGCTCTGTGCTGGATCACATTGTTATTCACTTAAATTTCATGTTTCTGAATCGACAGACACGATTTAACTGATAAACATTTTAACAGCTCAGTGGTTTGAGACATAACAAGCAAAAGCTAACCTGAAAATATAAATAAAGTATTGCTAATTATTATTATTATTATTATTATTCATTGTTGTCGCCGTTGATTTGGCGGGCTTAGATGTATGGGCGGGTGGGGTTTAGTCATGATGTGGGGTGACTATTTGATGTGGATCATTAATCCGCAGCCATCTCGCGGATGTGCGGATTTTGAGGCGCGCTCTGGCAGCATGTGTGAGATGTGGAGTTTGCTGCAGCTTTAGTGCCCAATCCGCCTCGCGCTGACTGGCAGCAGAGTTGAGTGAGGGAGAGATTTACACGCGAGGACTCGGAAGGGGCTTTGTCACGGCAATTGTATAAAGTGATATGGAGTGTAAATCGACTCTCGGTGTCCCTGGGTAGCGCGCTGGTTTACAGGCGCGAGCGAGGGGAGATTACGGCTTTATCTTGTCATACTAAATTAACACGGCGGGCGCACACTTCGCCGCCACTGACCTCTTCATCCCCACGCGCTGCTGAGTCCGAGTTGAAAGGGAGGGAGAGTGTCCCCACCAGTCTCAAGTTTTTGTTTTTTTTGTCTTCTTTACGCGCAAAGGAGGGGGAAAAACAGGGAAAAAATCCTGCTTTTCTCTCGCGGTTCCCCTGGGTTTTCTTTTTAACTGTGAATAACATTCTGAAGTTTAAATAAAACACAGAAGGTGGTAAATCCTTTACATGCAGGTGATAATAGCGAGGTCGTAATTAATGCCGTTTTGTTCGCCTAATGAGCTCCGCGCTCCAGATCTTTATCCGCCCGCCTTATATTTCTGGTCCAACTTCGGGTGCTTTCACTCCAACGCTGTTTGCGTTCATCCTCACGGCGGCCAAATTCTCCAGTAAATCCCTCATGTGGT
>NC_063205.1:12153198-12155698 GCF_017589495.1 Alosa alosa
CCATCTCTCTCACTTAGAAAGACATTAGACAAAGAGTTGCATCGCAGTGGCTTAGAACTAACCTGTACAGAGTTAATCATTAATCGCTGTTTAATAAACGTTTACAGCATTACTGTAATAACAGCGTGTTAAGGGCACAGGTTGATCATATTGCTGATGAAGCTCTGAGAAATGGCATGAACTATGTAGCATTGTGTATTGTGTAGGCTACTGTGTGTCTTTCCTCTGTGTTGGTGTGTACTTAACCAAACGAGCACGTACATCTTCCTGATAGGTGTCACTGTATAAAAACATAATCTTTGTGTGCGGATGCGTGTACCTGTGTGTGTAAGTGTATTTTTGTGTGTGTGTGTGTGTGTGTGTGTGTGTGTGTGTGTGTGTGTGTGTGTGTGTGTGTGTGGCGGAGGAATGACACCTAGCACAGGATTAGCTCATTGTCCAACAGCATGCTCCTGTAGATGCCCGTAGAGATAATAGGTTTGGATTAGTTTCAGATTAGCGTCCATTAGCAGAGGTCAGCAACTGACGTCACCTGCAAATACCTGCCCCGGTTTGCAAAACTTCATAAACAATGGTCACATAAACACACACACACACACACACTTACACACACACACACACACACACACACACACACACACACACACACACACACACACACACACACACACACACACACACACACACACACACACACACCACACTCTCTCTCTCACTCACTCACTCACTCAAACATATGCACACACATTTAGCCACTTTTGATGAGAGGCCCTACCTCTCCTTTTGAGCTCCTGACGAAAGCTGTGCTCAAGGTATGCTTAAGACTGACCAGTTGGCCCGAGGTGATTATTCCATAATGTGGAGGCTATTTTAAAACACCACTGGGTCATGTGCATGGACATTGTGTGTGTGTGTGTGTGTTTGTGTGTGCACGCGGGCATGAGTTGTATGTGAGCGTGTGTGTGTGAGTGTGTATATATTTCCCTCTATTAATGTTTTTGTATGTGTGTGGTTATGACAAAAAGAGAGAAAATATTGTTTATGTTTGGAAAGCGATTGCAATCACACCTGTCCTTTTAATGATATTCATCTCTGCTTTCAAGAAAGCGTCATTTTTGCAAGACAGCAACAACAGGCAGAACATGTTGAGAAAGTTGGAACTGCTTGAGTGCTTGGATGCTTTTCAAAGTTAAAAACTTGATTTTGGGAAGAAACACTTTGAGAGTGAAGATACGCTTTCTCCCTCCCTTTCTATCTCTCTCTCTCTCTGCTTTATGTTTTTTCTTTCTGTGCGCACTCCAAGCCAGTCACGCGCGGACGTCTGTCGTTGGGGAAGGAGCGAAGAAGTAGTTTAAGATGACTGGACGTGGAT
The DNA here is from genome assembly GCF_017589495.1 of Alosa alosa. NCBI lineage: Eukaryota > Metazoa > Chordata > Actinopteri > Clupeiformes > Clupeidae > Alosa > Alosa alosa. The sequence goes on from NC_063205.1 coordinate 12,154,571, forward strand.
TAAAGAGAGAGAAACAGAGAAAGTCAGGGAGGAGGGATAATGAGTGGGAGGTGCCTGCTTTCTCTCTCTCGCTCTCTCTCTCTCTCTTCTCTCTCATTCCCTGCATCTCTTTATTTTTCCCCCCATCCATTTTTCCTCTCATCATTCCATCTCGTTTTGTCCTTCTGCATCATTTTTCTCCCTCTTCATCCTCCTCCTCCTCCTCCTCCAGGTTTGCTTCACCACTGTGTCTCTCTTTCTAGGTTTTCTATTTTTAATTTAGACTTCACTTGCTCTCTATCGCTGTTTCTCTTGAATTGTAAATGTTTTATTTCTTCACACATCATTGCTCACCCCAGTCTACCCTAATCAACTAAAAATTGTTTTTGTGTAAAATCATGTTTACATGTATGAATATGTTTAATAACAATATGAAAATAAATAACAATGAGATAAAATAATTAAATGATCGTACACCCCAGCCTCTGTCTCTGAGTGCAAAGCCTTGTGGAAAGGCTGTATGTGTTTTAGTATAGATAGATAGATAGATAGATAGATAGATAGATAAATAGATACTTTATTGATCCCCATGGGGAAATTCAAGATTTCAAGAATTCAAGTATTGTAGCAGTGTCAGAAAAAAACTGGTTTTCACTGGTTTGATTAAAGACCCTCTCTCTTTCTTTCTCCCCCTCTCTCTCTCTCCCCCTCTCCTCTCTCTCTCTCTCTCTCTCTCTCTCTCTCTCTCCCTCTCTCTCTCCCTCTCTCTCTCTCTCTCTCTCTCTCTCTCTCTCTCTCTCTCTCTCTCTCTCTCTCTCTCTCTCTCTCCTTCACTCTCTGTCCTCCTCCAGGATCAGAATGGCAGTAAGGGGCTGGCCCTGAGCCCGTACCCTGGCCACAGCACCTCGTCCCCGGGCAAGCCAGCGCAGGAGGAGGCCGGCCGGCTGGGCAGCGAGTCAGGTGGTGGCGGCGGTGGAGGCAGCGCGTCCGTGGGAACGCCCGAGAGGCGCAAGGGCAGCCTGGCCGACGTGGTGGACACGCTCAAGCAGCGCAAGATGGAGGAGCTGATCAAGAACGAGCCTGACGGTGAGTACTGGACATGCTACACACACATTCATGCATACATACACACGCACACACGCACACACA
>NC_063205.1:12165698-12175698 GCF_017589495.1 Alosa alosa
CATCCTAAATTGATATGGATAGCATCCTGTCAGACAGTTCCATTTTGTGTTGTTTGTGTCAAAGTTTGTTGTTTGATTGAGCGTGCGGTTCACACTCACACACTCACACACACTCACACACTCAAAGAGGTCATTGTTGCACATGCAAAACAGCCTTACACACAGATATTTGTTTGTACATGTTGCAGTCAGCATAACCATTAAATGTAAAAAGGTTTTGGACATTTCTGTGCTTCCATAATTCTTATGCTAATGCTTTGAGCACAGCAGTCATATCTATTAACGTGCAAATTCCACTTGGTGTGTGTAGGTATTTCTGAATTTAATGCGAAATAATGGAATATAATATAGCATGAATATGCATGACGTGCGCAAAGCTGTTGGGCTCTGATGTTAAATGGAATACCATGCTGCGGCACTTAACTCCAATGAGCTCCACGCTGTCTGAACTGGTGTCTAACTAACAGTCATACAAAAAACGATGCATTTATTTTAAATGTATCAATGTACGGGACACATTTCAAACATCAGAAAGCGATTGTGTGTGTGTGTGTGAGTGTGTGTGTTTGTGTGTGTGTGTGTGTGTGTGTGTGTGTGTAGATAGATAGATAGATACTTTATTGATCCCCAAGGGAAATTCAAGTGTGTGTGTGTGTGTGTGTTTGTGCATTCATGTGTGCATCAAGAGAGTGCCTCAACGTCTGACCTGGTGTTAGAGGTATTAACACAAACACACACACACACACACACACACACACACACACACACACAAGAGATGAGGCACTGAAGGTCTTTCACATGTTTTAAATCCCTGTTAGATCCATTTCAGCGGATCACCAAATCACCGCAGTGACATGTGAGCTACTATGGCGACGGGGTTAATGGTGGAAATGTAAAGTACGTTTGTAAGCAGATTGTCGGGTATTTGCGCATACGCCTTCCAGGATTAAGACAAGTAATGTATGGAATCAACAGGAATGCACAGGAACGTAATCAAACACACACACACAAACACACAGGAAATACAGTGGAATAAAAGCTTTAGTGAATTACACACACACACACACAGACACACACACACAAATATATCATCTCAACGACATCACATCACACAAATCCAGATGGTGTTCATACAGACAAGCACACACACACACACACACACACACACACACACACACACAGATACACACACACTCTTTTTTTCTTTCTTTTTCTCCCTCACATTCACACACACAATCCCAGATAGTATCTGAGGCCGTGGCCACAGCCCACATGTGTCAGGGGTCAGCATCACACAGTGGCTACAGAGAAGCAAGGGAAACCCAAAAGCTCTACTGCCCAACACAGCACACACACACACACACACACACACACACACACACACACACACACACACACACACACACACACACACACACCCTCCTAACACACTTGTTTACACCCTGTTCTACATTCCACACTCACACACATACACAGACACACACATATACACACACACACACACACATATACACACCAGAGCCATGTTTTGGGACAGGGATGCTGCTGAGCTCTGACACCCTCGTATGCCCCTTTTCACCCCTCTAGGGCATCAGCTCTTCTCTGGTCCCTTTGATGCCCCCCCCCCTCTATGGCACCAGCTCTTCTCTGGTCCCTTGATGCCCCACATCCATCCGTTTCCTCTTCAGCTCCATTAACACCCCCATCCTCTCTCTCTTTCTTTTCAATCTTTATTTCCCCCTCTCTGTCTATCTCTTACCCAGCATATTGTTCTCCCCGCACTGATCTATTATTTCTGTCCCTGCCCCCCCCCCTTTCCACCTCTCTTCATACATACACATACACACACACACACACACACACACACACACACACACACACACACACACACACACACACACACACACACACACACACACACACACACACTCCACCACCACCTTCCTACCTCTGTGCCTTCCTCCCTCTCCCTGCTGCTCTGTGTGTGTGTGTGTCTGTGTGTGTGTGTGTGTGTGTCTGTGTGTGCAGCCCCGGGAAGATGGAACAGGTGTTGCACACTTTTTGATTTCAGTGCATATGAATTAATGCTGTCAGCTCAGCTGTTAAAACAACTGTCACCTCCAGCTGCTAGTCATTTTACCCAGCGCCTGAGCTGTCAGGGGCTGCCATCCTCAGGAGTCACACACACACACACACACACACACACACACACACACACACACACACACACACAGACACACATACACATACACACACAAACACTCGTACACACATCAACAACACATACTCCACATAAAAAAACAACTAAACTCTTATCTCTAATTGAATAACATAAAGAACGGATAAGATAAGATGTATGCATTTTTGCAATGAGCAACAGCAGTGTGTGTGTGTGGGTGTGGGTGTGGGTGTGGGTGTGGGTGTGGGTGTGGTGGGCAATGGGTAACCTTTTTGTGTATGTAATCTGCGTACTGTGCAACAAAAGAGCAGTCAGACTTTGAAACTGATGTGTTTACTTTGTGAAGTTGAACACCTCCAATTTAGCACATTTACCTACAACACCTTATACACAGCATAAACCTTGCCCCCCCACACACACACACACATACATACACATACATGCACACACACACACACACACACACACATACATGCACATACACACACACACACACACACACACACATACACACACACACACACACACACACACACACACACACACACATACATACATACACACACACACACACACATACACACACACACACACACACACACACACACACACACACACACACACACACACACACACACACACACACACACACTTCTTCCTTCATGGCGTGCAAACCGCAAACTCAATTATCTGTGTGAATCGCAAAGTTTCCCTCATCTCTTTTTCTCTCTCTCTCTCTCTCTCCCTCTCTCCATCTCTCTGTCCCTCTCACTCTTTACATTCTTCTGAATAAGTGAGTGATTGGGGGGCTGTTTGTTAATTTATCTTGGAAATCTTTCAACTGTTTCTTCATCCTCTTCCTCTATTGGTTGCTTCACGTATCCTGAGGGAAGGTTGCACCTTCAGAGCGGAAGCGACTTTAATCGTCTTTTTGTTTGGTGCGGGTTGGGAGGGGGTTACTTACTGTATAATTATCAGCCAATATGATTATGTCTAATTGCTAATTGGAGCTCTGCTGAAGTGTTTGGGGGTGTTTTGATGCTGTTCAGCAGAACCCGCACTTGGAGTAAGACTGAGGAATCAGACTGTTTTTGTTAGTGTTTCTGTGTGTGTGTGTGTGTGTGTGTGTGTGTGTGTGTGTTAGGGTGGGTACGTACACAAGGGTGTGTATGGAGCGTCACACACACCCTGTTCCAGTACCTATGAAAGAGAGGCCTGTGGAAAAAGAAGAGAGAGAGAGAGAGAGGAAGGGAGGGAGAAGAGAATATAATTTATCAATAGAAAATATACATAATATTTAATATTTACATCTTTCTGTGATGTTGAAACTCTGTGTGTATAGATTTTGTGTTTGTGTTGTGTTTGTGTATATGTGACCTTGTGTACGTGTTTATGTATGGAAGGACTTAATGTATAATGTGGATACTGTAACCACATGCGCACATACACACAGAGTTCTACTATACAACAATACATACATTTGTGCTTAGAATCCCATAACTGGCGCATATCCACAGCCACTATTTTTAGACAGCTAACCGTATTCCAACAGTAACGAATCCAGCATTCCGGCAGGATTAAATTCCTTAACCAGGTTAAAGCGGCTTCTGTACCATGTTTTGCCGATCACAAGCGAGGTAACCAAATTACAACAATTAGGCAGCGGTGAATGAGCCGTGATTGGTGCGAGTGATCGAGTCTGAGAGCGGCAGGGTCTGATGTACACACACACACACACACACACACACACACACACACACACACACACACACACACACACACACACCGCTTGGCCCCCTTTTCTTATTTTTTTCCTTTTTTTCCTCCGGGTGGCAAACATCACCAGAAAATGCGATCTAGCTCCACAAGTGCACTTTTACTCCCATGACCAACCTTATCAACTCATCAGAGCTGTAACTTAAAAGCATGTGAATTTCTCAGAGAGAGAGAGAGAGAGAGAGAGAGAGAGAGAACAACAGCCAGGCAGCGAAAGAGAGAGGGAAGGAGAGTGAAAGAGAGGGGGAAGAGGAAAATGTGAGAAAATGTAACAGAGGGAGATGCCTTTTCTTTTCAAATATGTTTGTTTGTTTACTGAGGGTTGCTTTATGGACTGTTGTGAGACCAAATATGAATGTCTAAAGAACCCCCCCATCTCTCTCTCTCTCTCTCTCTCTCTCTCTCTCTCTCTCTCTCTCCCTCTCCCTCTCTCTCTCTATCTCTCTCTCTCTCTCTCCTCTCCATCCCTATTTTACTCTATGTATTATTTTCTTGTGCTCCTGGTGCTTGCCAGTGGTATTTCAGCGTTGTTAATAATCGTGTAATGGCTCTCACATGGACTCCAGGATCTGCCGAACGCGCTGCGCCAACAATAAGCGCTATTCTTCAAGAACCCAGAGTGCATTTGAAATGCTCACGGCACACTGAGAAAGAGAACACACACACACACACACACACACACACACACACATACACAATGCATCAGACATAGTGAAAGAGAAGCTGTCTAAGTGCATGTTTCAAACAGACTCAAATGATTTGCTTACATACATGTTATCCCTTGGAGGGTTAAACACACACACACACACACACATACACACACACACACACACACACAAAGCACATACATAAAGACATATGACACCCACTTCAGCATGTGCCAGGATAATGACATTAATGATAAAAGGGGGCCGTGAATGCCATCAGAAACAGTGGAGGAAGGCAAACAATGTGTAGCTGCCACCGCTGGCGTGGGCCGCCCGCGAGATCTTAATAACACAGGATGGCAGTAATAACAGGATTGGCCTGTGACAAGCCCAGAACCCAGGCGGAGGTTAAAGACAGTAGCCAGGAGAAAGGGAGAGAGAGAAAGATAGAGAGAGAGAGAGAGGGAGAGAGAGAGAGAGAGATGGGGAGAGAAGGGAGAGAGGTTGGGTGGTTGGGAGTGGGGGTGGGTTGGGAGCACAGCTTGTTGTTTGATTTGACTCCAAAATGCAAAACAGTATTTTGTGTGTATGTGTGTGTGTGTGTGTGGGGGTCTGTGTGTTTGTGGCTTGGTGCGTGTCGGTTTGTCTCTCTGGGTGACAAGGCTTTGACAGGCGCCTTCACAAACGACAAGACGTGGCCATCAACAAGACACCAAGCAATTGTGATTGTAAGATGAAGCCTGCCCTCATTCAAGAGAGAGTATGTGTGTGTGTGTGTGTGGGGGGTGGTGATACATATTTTTATTTTTATTTTCTGCGTTCCTATGGGCAAATAAATCTAATTTTCTATAGATACACTGTTTGTGTGTGTGAGAGAGAATGTGCTCCTGTTTGTCTGAATTTATATAGTTTGTGTGAGTGGCCATGTACATTTTGTATATAGTGCTGTATTCTATATGTATTCACTGCATATATTGTATGCAAGGATGCACTGGACTGTTTACAATTCCAAAATGTTTACACGTGTAAAGATAACCTCTTTGAGGGTGTGTGTCAAAGTCAAAGTCTGCTTTATTGTCAATTTATTCACATGTCAAGACATACTGTGTGTGTGTGTATGTGTGTGTGTGTGTGTGTATGTGTGTGTGTGTGTGTGTGTGTGTGTGTGTGTGTGTGTGTGGCCAGGCCGAGCTGCAGTTAATGCATCAGTGGCAGGGTGAGTGTGGCGAGGTCTTTTGTTGTCACGGCGCAGTGATGTAATGAAAGCGGGTGACGGCCGAGCCTGGGGGCAGGGGACAGCTCCGTGGTCGCTTGGGCGAGGGTGTGTGTGTGTGTGTGTGTGTGTGTGTGTGTGGTGTGTGTGTGTGTGTGTGGGGGTTATTGCCACGAGACAGATTGGAAGTGTCATTTTCCATTATGGCGCACAGTCAGGAAGCACAAATATGCCTTGGCCTACTTTAAATGGAAGGCTTTTGACAAGAGAGAGAAGTATGCATGCATGCGCATATGTGTGTGTGTGTGCGTATAAGTTAGTGTGCCTATGTGTCTGTGTGTGAAGAAAATGGATAGATACAAAGAGGAGAGAGAGAGAGAGAGAGAAATAAAGAAATGGACACAAAGAGAATGACCAAGCAACTATCACTATGCAATTGTTACCTGTTAAAACACTGTGAACTTTGAATATTTCTCACTGGCATTCTCTGTGTGTGTGCATGTGTCCATGCATGTACAGATACACATAGCTTCAGTGTGGTCACTAATGTCCCCTCAGGTGGCCTGCATTGCTTCTTATCTAGTCAAAGCGCTCACTCTCGACCCAAAAGCGTGCCCCGAACAAGCACCTTCCACCACACGTGTGTGATATTTCTTGGGTAATTGATACATTGTACTCTGGACAATAAAAGCCTCTGTAAATGTAACGTGTAATGCGGCCCTTATCTCGCCAGCCTCTCGCATTGGGCTCGACAGATAGCGTATCGGAACGGTGGCAATTAACCGAGCCAGGAATTCAAATAGGTCAGCTGATCAGGCTCGGAGTGGAGTGATGTCATTGGTAATTAAGCAGCAACGGTGAGCCTGGAAACACTAATCTGTATGTGGCTAGGGAAATGACTTGTGCTATCAGGGATGCTGTGGCACGCAGAAGGCACCTTAAGTTTTTTTTTTTTTTTTTTCGCTCTCTTTTTGCTCTCTCTTTAAGAGCACTGGCAAGCTACGTTCTTTAGTTCATGTAAAGCTGTGTGTGTGTGTGTGTTTGTGTGTGTGTTTGTGTGCGTGTCTTAACATGATTAACATGATCGCTCTCAAGATGAATTCTTCAGTAATTAACACTAAACTAGTCTGTTTCATTTCAATGTGTTTCATTTTATTTTTATTTTATTTATATTTGTAATTTTCCCTGCTACTTTCTCGAATGTCATCGCGGCTGGCTCACTTTTTTCCTTCTCTTAATGTCGCGGCCCCCACACACCACGTCTTTTAGTCTGCCAGTGTAAATTTGGCGGTGCCCGCTTTGTGCCAGAGCATATTTGGCAGCGATTTTGGTTCAAATCAAATTGGACGTAAGCACCCCCAACACCATCTGTTATCAAAAAAATAAATAAATAAGTAAATAAATATAATAATGAATATAAAAAAAAAAAACAATGTGAAGGGCAAAATAATTCTGTTTTAGATAAATAGATTTTCAATTTATTGGAACACTATACACACACACACCGCTTATTCAATGTCAAAAATTATCAAGTGCCGGTGGTGTGCGTGTGTGTGTGTGAGTTCAACTTTACAGAAGTGTCACTGTGTAAAACGCGGTCTGAACCTCAGGCGAAATGTTGTTTGTGAATTTCAATATCCTTTCATTCTGAAGAAAACACTATTTAAATTAAGGTTTGCTCAAGCTAAATATATTTATTGTGATGATGAAAATGTTGCCTCTAAGTCACGTTAAGCCTTGTTGATTTAGAGTGATAGACATTTTCATTTGCTCATCAGGAAATATCCAAACAATGAGCCTAAAATTGATTTGAAAACATGATAGAATACTTTTTCTCTTCTAACAAAGAGTGGGTTCGTCTTTTCTGTTTTGTCTTTCTTCCCGTTGCTTTTTATATAATGTTTTTATTGACATTTTGTTGTTATAATGTTTTTATTGACATTTCATTATGGTGTTTTTGGTCATGTCATGCTGTATTTATGGTTTCCGTGGACCGAGGTCCTGAACTCAAACCATGTTTGACATTATGACCGTGTTTGTGTGTGTGTGTGTGTGTGTGTTGTGTCAGAACTGTGACAGTCAGAACACACACACACACACACACATACACACTATTATGCCATATGGTTGCATGTCAGTAGTTCCATTTCACCGCACCACCATATGAAGAGATCTCGTTTACTCTTTCATTTTTCTGAAGGACAGAGAAACTAAACACACACACACACACACACACACACACACACACACACACACACACACACACACACACATCTCCATAAGCACAAACAGAGTTCTGTCCTTATAACCTGAGAATTATCCCAGCGACAGCGACGTGTTCTTTTTTTTTCCTTTTCTTTTCAGGCGTGTTTGTCGTTCTTTAATTTCCCCCTCTTTACCCATTATGAATTGAACACTCCCTCCATCGCAATGGCCCTCATGTCCGTGTGTTATTAATAACTACATTTGGACCTACATCTGAGCACTGTGTGTGCTTGTGTGTGCGTGGGTGTGCAAGTGTATCCATGTGCGTTTGTGTGCTTCTGTGAGGATTGAGGAGAGAGTGTCCACAGAGAGAAGGGAACACACACACACATACATACATACACACAAACAGACAGACACACACACACACACACACACACACACACACACACACACACACACACACACACACACACACACACACATACTTTTGCCAACTGTTGCCAAGCGTCATCTCTTTCCCCCAGTGATGCCCGTAATTGCCACTTTTAGCTTTTCACCTCACATGAAGGTGCAGCACTGAACTAAAAGGGCACTTTGATTCAAGCACTGTTATTGTTTTTCCTCCACTCTCTCTCTCTCTTTCTCTCTCTCTCTCTCTCTCTCTCTCTCTCTCTCTCTCTCTCTCTCTCTCTCTCTCTCTCTCTCTCTCTCTCTCTCACAAACACACACACACACACAAACACAAACACACACACACACACAGGCATGCACAACAAGTACACAAGTATCCCGTATGCTTCTCTGGCACATGGACCTAAGCTCACCCCGGCGTTTGAACTTCCCCCAGGAAGACTTTCAAGCATGACAGAGAAGGTCTCTGGGTGGCATCCAGGAAGACTTTCAAGCGTGACAGAGAAGGTCTCTGGGTGGCATCCGTGGTGGTGGCGAAGGCATGAACTCATGAATTGATCATCAAATCTGCTGGATCACCAACATCATCATCTTTTCATTTGATCAACGCCGTCTCGGGGAAAAGAGGCACACGTGGCGCTCTTCTAATGAGGCATTTCAAAAGGAGCCGGAGCGCTAATTTTGATTTGACGTTTTCCCGAGCTGCGATTGTTTTTGTTTACTGCGGCGGTTGCAAAGAGTGTTTTGATGCACAAAGGCAGAGCTGTGGCTTATTACTTGATAATCTCAGTGTTTGCCGACTTTTGGCTGGCCTAGTTGATGAGTCTGAAAGTTAAATCATGTGCGTGTTTGCTTACGCGTGTCCTTCTGTATGTTCAGTACGTGGACCAATGCCATCTGTAATTAGTATACTTTTCCCTTTGTTCTTTACTCTAAACATGGAAAAACTAGTACTTTTGTTTGTGTGTGAGTTTTTGCATGTGTCTGTGTGTGTATGTGTGTGTACCACATGAGAAATCCAACAAGAAACAACACCATATCTGTATGGTGGCAAACACACTGCACAATAAGATATATATAATATATAAATGTATTTTGTGTGTGTGTGTGTGTGTGTGTGTGTGTGTGTGTGTGTGTGTGTGTGTGTGTGTGTGTGTCTGTGTGTGTGTGTGTATTTCATGCTTCACCCCACCCACCCTCTAAGATAAACTGCGCTGGTCGGTGCTTGTATAATTGGTTATTCAGTGCTGAGCAGGCGGTGTGTACGGGTGGCGGTGGGTCGGTCGGTCAGAGCGCCCAGGGCCGGGGGCCGCCCGGCTGCCAGGGCCTAGTGAATGTGGAGCCTGTCTGAGGCCAGGCCCGGCCGGAGCCAGGGCCTTTCCTGTGGGGCTACCCCACCCCGGCAGGGGCTGGCGCGGGGACACAGGCCCTTTTGTTGTCCACAGAGAGAGGCCTGGGCTAGTTTCCTCCCCCTCTCCAGCTCCAAACTCTCTCTCCCTCTCTCTCTCTCTCTCTCTCTCTCTCTCTCTCTCTCTCTCTCTCTCTCTCTCTCTCCTTTCAACCTCT
>NC_063205.1:12195698-12200698 GCF_017589495.1 Alosa alosa
ATCGGGCACAGCACTCCATGCCGTGCCAACTCCCCACTTTCCCTTTTCCGCTTTCTCTCATCCTTCTCTCCCCCCCTCCCCCTCCCTCTCTCTCTCCCCCCCCTCCTCTCTCTCTCTCCTCCCCCCTCCTCTCTCTCTCTCTCTCCCCCTCCTCCCTCTCTCTCTCTCTCTCTCTCTCTCTCTCTCTCTTCTGTTTGTTTCTTCAACTCTTTTCTTTTTTGTCTTCTCTCTCTCTCTCTTTTTTTCCCCATCCTCCTCACGCCCGGCAGCGGCAGCAGCCTCATGAAGGGGGAAAAAAAAAGTTTTCTTCTGTCTTTTTTTGTTTGTTCTTTTTTCTCTCTCTTTACTTCCTCTTTTTCCCCTTCAGTCAAGTTGCTCTTCTGAAGGGGGCGTTTGACTCAGTTCTCCCTTTTCTGTTGTGCTGCTTGGACACACTTGCTGTTACGGCTGCTGCTGCTGCTGCTGCCGATGTGGCTTCTGGTACTGCCACTGTTGCCACTGCCTTTTTGGGGGGTTGTCTGTGGCTTTGTGTGTGTGTGTGTGTGTGTGTGTGTGTGTGTGTGTGTGTGTGTGTGTGTGTGTGTGTGTGTGTGTGTGTGTGTGTGTGTGTGTGTGTGTGTGTGTGTGTGTGTGTGTGTGTGTGTGTGTGTGTGTGTGTGAGAGAGTGCATGTGAGTGCATGTGAGTGCATGTGAGTGTGTGTGTGTGTGTGTGTGTGTGTGTGTGTGTGTGTGTGTGTGTGTGTGTGTGTGTGTGTGTCTGTGTGTGTGTGAGTGCGTGTGTGTGTGTGTGTGAGAGAGTGCATGTGAGTGCATGTGAGTGCATGTGAGTGTGTGTGTGTGTGTGTGTGTGTGTGTGTGTGTGTGTGTGTGTGTGTGTGTGTGTGTGTGTGTGTGTGTGTGTGGCTGATGGGCCGTCTCCAGCACCTCTCCCTGTGCAGCCAGCTCAGCTCCTTTCTGATGTCAGATCTGAGAGGTTTCTAGAAGCGCACAGCCACTTCTGTGGAGCTCTCCCAGCTGTACACACACACACACACACACACACACACACACACACACACACACACACACATCAGTCTCCATCTGCCAGAACTCCAAACATCTTGTCTTAATACTGCCGTGGTCTGTCCGCTCCTGTGTTTCTCCTCTACAGTACTGAGCACTCCAAATCATCCACTGTCCACTTACTCATAAATAAAGGGAGAGGGGGAAGGAAAGAGGAGAGGAAAGAGGGGATGAAGGAAAGAGGAGAGGAAAGAAGAAGAGAAGGATGAGGAAACGAGTGTAGGAGATAAGAGGAGGAGGAGGAAGAAGGGAGAAGCCAGGAGGACAGAAAAGAAGGACAAGAGAAGAAAAGCAAAAACAAAATTGGGGAGGAAGAGAGGAGAGGAAATAGGGGATGAAGGAAAGAGGCGAGGAAGATAGGATAGGAAAGAAGGGAGGAGAGGAGAGCTGAGGAAAAGAGAGAGAGAGGAAGAAAGCAGAAAAGAAAGTGTTGTCCTTTCAGACTACTGGCCACTGATCTCAGATCAGATCAAATCTGTCTGTTTAATCAGTCAGACGCTTCCCTTCCTCATCAGTCAGGAGAACACACATCACAGCCATCTGATCATTTTAACAGACAGCTTACTCTCACTGCGCTGTCTCGCCACAAACAGCTAGAGCTGTGTGTGTGTGTGTGTGTTTGTGCGTGTGTGTGTGTGTCTGTGTGTGTGTGTGTGTGTGAGTGTGTGTGTGTGTGTGTGTGTGTGTGTGTGTGTGTGTGTGTGTGTGTGTGTGTGTGTGTGTGTGTGTGTTTGGTGTATGATGTGTGTAAAGTTTTTGTCAGAATGTGTGTAGGCCTATGATCTGTGCAGATGTCAGTGTGATTTCAATTGTGTAATCAAGTAAGTGCAGAGATAAAGACATGAGATAATGATGATGGTGTGTGTGTGTGTGTGTGTGTGTGTGTGTGTGTGTGTGTGCTTGTGAATCGCCTATACATTCCATATGTACTGTATATACAGTGGCTTGTTTGTGTGGTCTCTGTGTGCGGTGGCAGCATCAATCTCTGCATGTGTTAGAGAGATAATGGCTGTGTGTGTGTGTGTGTGTGTGTGTGTGTGTGTGTGTGTGTGTGTGTCTACGTGTGGAACTCAATAGCCAGCTGTTGCAGAGGGATTAGCCTGGCTTTAGTGGTGTGCGCAGATGGAGATGATGCTATTGTCCGGAGTATTCAGGGGCAGGGGCTAAACGACAGGATGGGGGAGATGGATCGCACTGCTGAGGACAGGACGGACAGAGAGAGAGAGAGAGAGAGAGAGAGAGAGAGAGGGGATAGGGGGGAAATAGAGGAGATGAAAAAACATCCCTCTTTCTGCATCATGGCTTTGGAATAGTGCCTCTGAATGGGTAACAGAGAGAGAGAGAGAGAGAGAGAGAGAGATAAAGAGAAAAAGCAGAGACAGGGAGGAGAATAACAAAGAGAGAATAGAGAAATAACAAGAGGAGAGAAAAAAAGAGGAGGACAACAAGCGATGAAGAGGATTGTGGGATGCATGGGTCTGTGCCCGTGCCTCCTGTGAGAGAAGGGCATGCTGGGATTGCTGGCCGGGGTGTTTAGCGGCAGAGCAGCTGTTGTCCAGATCTCACTAAACTATTACGGGCTTAGAGCATTGTCCATTGTAACCCATCTCCAACACACACACACACACACACACACACACACACAAACTACACACACACTGAGCGAGAGAGAGAGAGATGGGGGGGCTGGAGATCATTGCCATTGAATTGCTCTTGCTTTGATCCATCTTATCCATCTGATCTGTGTCCTGATTTTAGTGATCCTCTCTTCCAAACATGTTGTTGTGGGCCGCTGATCTCCTCTCTATTGTCATCATCCCCTGGTATTAGCTGTTGTTTTCTCTTATAAATAACACAGCAGAGCACAGTACACACACACACACACACACACACACACACACACACACACACACACACACACACACACATATGAAGACATGCACATCCACTTAAAGTATTTGTTTTGTCTGTTTAAGTCTGTTTTGGTGGACCTCACAGCCATATGACACTGCCTGTTGCAGAGCTGCTTTCATGCTCACACACACACACGGAGTGATGCTGATGGCAAGCACAAACAGAACAGACAAAAGCAGAACACACACATGAGCGTACACACACTTTCATATTTTTTGGCATGGCAATGTCTCTAAAGAGGTAGCTAGGATTCATCTGTGACACTGGCATGATATTGTACAAGTCAGCACACACACACACACACACACACACACACACACACACACACACACACACACACACACACACACACACACTCATACACAATACATGGAATAGCCACAGGAGAGCATGTAGCTTACATATCAGTTGGTTGTTTACATGTTTAAGTGTATGTGTGTGTATGGGGGTCTGTGTGTGTGGGGGGGTCTGGGTGTATGTGTGATGGGGGTTAAACAGGAGCCGCAGGAAGAGGAGCACGTTGCGGTGGCCGTCCAGCGCAGCATATGTCCAATTAGAGCTGAAAGCGAGAGAGGGAGAGCGTGCGGGCCGAGTGGGAGGGAGGGTCTGTGATAGCGCCCGGTGGGGGGTGTTGTTGGAGAGGGAAGAAAAAAGACAACAATGAGGCAGTCCTACCTTTAGATCCCCCCCCTAGTACACATGGCACACACACACACACACACACACAAACACACAGATACACACACACACAGATGCACCTATCAGCCTGCTGTGCTCAACTCAGGAAACAGAGTAATTATTCACACACCAGGGGAAAGTTCCTTTCACACACACACACACACACACACACACACACACACACACACACACACACACAAACCGAGAGAGTGAGAAATAGAGGGAAAGGGAGACAGAACTCACTGACTTCTTTGATATGTAGCATGACCAAGCACAGCCACACACACACCTCCAATGATTCCAAACCAAAAAGCCTTCCTGATGACACGCAAGTCAATGAGCCATGTGCCACATCACCATGAGTCCAAACACACACACACACACACACACACACACACACACACACACACACACACACATACACTGAACATCTGAGTAACTTCCTTAAAAGGAAGCTGGAGTGTGGAAAGTTCTTGAGGAACTTGTTCCCTCACACTTTTAGAACACACACACACACACACACACACACACACACACACACACACACACACACACACACACACACACACACAACCCGCCATGAGCTTCCCGGTGCTTAGGAGCCTTCATGGCAGCGTGTTCACACTGTCACTGATGTCACTTCTGAGCCTTTGTGTTGTTTTTTTGTGTGTTTTTCTGGCATCGCTCTCCTTGTCGGAACCATCTGTCCCCCCCACCCCATCACACAGACACACACACACACACACACACACACACACACACACACACACACGGCCTGTGCTTGAGAAGGATCTGCCTGCCAAAGTCGGGTGTCGTTTCGTTTTTTTGTTTGTCTCTTTTTTGTCTTTCTTTTTTCATCCTGGGAACCTTGTGAAGTGGTGTGGCGTTTTGCCGAGCATGGTGGCAAGACAAGGATGAAACACACACACACACAAACACCCACACACACACACACACACACACACACACACACACACACACACACACACACACACACACACACACACTCACACAGCTGTTGGAAGAGCGTTTGTGTTCTCCACGTGACATAGCCTTTGTCTCAACAATCAGACCCATCGATCGAAGACAGGTGCAGTGAGAAGCGTGGGCAAAGATGTAGGTGTGTATGTGTGTGTGTGTGTGTGTGTGTGTGTGTGTGTGTGTGTGTGTGTGTTTGTGTGTAGATGTGTGTTTGTGTGTCTATGCTGTGTGTATGTGTGAGCTTGTTTGTGATTTTCAGTGTCTGTGTATCCAGGTCTGTTTGTGAGCATGTGTTCTTCATTATGTGTGTTAGGTATGTACGTATATGTGTGTGAGATCATGTGATTGTGTACGTGTGTGTGTG
>NC_063205.1:12205698-12213198 GCF_017589495.1 Alosa alosa
GTGTGTGTGTGTGTGTGTGTGTGTGTGTGTGTCTGTGTTGTGTTGAGGTCCTGATCAGAGAATCCCAGACTGGCACTGAGGCCTCCATATTGTTCACCCTCGAGACAAGAACTCCATGGAAACACCATGTTTTTTTTTAGCCTGTAAGGGGTTCCAGGGTTGTGTGTGTGTGTGTGTGGGGCGGGGGTATGGCTGCAGTAACAGAGGACAAACAGAATTCCTCTCTTCTCTCAGAGGGGCCATTGAAGGAGCTGAAGGATGCTTGTTCTGGACGTGTTGGGATAAGAGTGCGGTCCTGCTTCAGGGGGTGGGCCGAGGGAAGGAGTCTTAAGAGGGGGAGGGGGGGGGGGGCAATCCCATGATGCATCAGTATGTCCAATATGCCCGCTTCCTGGTTCTGTCCAACCTGTTTGAGCCCTCTCCTTCTGTCTCTCTCTCCCTCGGTCTCTGCCTTTTGTTTCACACCACTTCTGTTTGTTTCTCTCTCTTTTCTCTCCTTTCTCCTCTCTCACTCCTTTATCTCCATCTCTTCTCAATGTATCTCATTCTGTTCATCTTTACCTTCTCTGTTATCCTTCTTCTTCTTCTGTCGCTCTTGTGGTCTGGCCGGATAACTGAAGCTTTAGTGTCTGTATGTGTGTGTGTGTGTGTGTGTGTGTGTGTGTGTGCGTGTGCATGTGTGTGTGTGTGTGTGTGTGTGTGTGTGTGTGTGTGTGTGTGTGTTTACTCTGAGAGTCAGCCATAAATCTGCAGCTCCTGGGGAAGCAGCCCAACATCTGTTCCTCCACTCTGCTCAGAACAGGCTATCTTTCGGCCTGTGCAGCACACACACATACACACACACACACACACACACACACACACACACACAGTCACAGTGTCTCACATTTATACACAGTTGCTTACTCTTATACACCACCCTGGCACACTTATCACCACACACACACACACACACACACACACACACACACACACACACACACACACACACACACACACACACACAGCATCTGGTAATGCATCCAGGGTTGCTGTAGGTTAAGAGTCCGCTTGTCAGGAAAGCATTAACCCTGAGGCCTCGAAGCTGTAGAGGGTCCCCTGCACTATTCTCTCTCTGTCGTACATTAGCAGAGACACACAACACACACAAACAGACACACACACACACGCACACACACACACACACACACACACACACACACACACACACACACACACACACACACACACACACACACACACACACACACACACACACACACACACATATACACACTCACACACACACTCAAATGTTTTAGCACAAGCAGGTGTGACACTTATTAGCTAGTCACAGCTGTCCATGGCTATGCTAGTGTCTGAATGGTGATAAAAGCTGCAGCCATTAGGACACTCTCACACACTTAACACTCACTTCCCTCAGAGTCAGATACGCATACTCAGACTGCTTACACACACACACACACACACACACACACACACACACACACACACACACACACACACACACACACACACACACACACACACACACATGCACACACCATTCACAAAGTGACCGCACCCATGCTAATACTGTCACACATACTTAACAAGATTTGCAAAGACTCGCACAGCCTAATAACAAACAAGAATGCATACATGACATACTGTACATACATACACACCCATATTCTTTCACACACACTTACATCTTCTCTCTCTCTATTACACATGCACGCACACACACACACACACACACATACACACACACACACACACACACACACACATGCACACACACACACATATACACGCACGGACGTGCACACACACACACACACACACACACACACACACACACAAACACACACTGTGTGGGGAGCTTGCATCAGTGTGTTGAGTATGATTGCATTACAGAGCAGCTCTAGGCTGCAACATGTCCTTTGTGATTTTATCACTGGGAGATCACTACTCCATATGTTCTCTCATGTTAAGATTCAGACGAAATCCTGATTGAACAGCTTTGTCAAGCACAATTGGATTTTGCCAGGGAAAAAAAAAGAAACACACATACACACATAGACACACACACAGAGACACACACACACAAACACACACACAACAACAACAAGTGAAAAAAACAACTAACCTTCATTTCCACTGTTCTCTGCTGATTTCTTAAATCCCTTAGAAAAGGGGAGGATGAGAGAGAGAGGGAGAGAGAGAGAGAGGGAGAGAGAGAGAGAGAGAGAGAGAGGGAAAAAAGAAAAGAGATTAAGGCTTTGTCACCAAGAAAATCATTTACTCAAGCTAACCCAAATACAGATGTCTCAGCGTGTGGAATTTCCTTTGGGAGCCTCTCAGCATTCAATTGTCACAAAAACACACACACACACACACACACACACACACACACACACACACACACACACACACACACACACACTCACACTCGTGCACACACACACACACAAACACACACATGTTCACACCCATGCACACACACATACATACGTACAGCAGCAACAACAACAATTACCTGCCCTAGGGTGACACTACCAAGCTAGGAAACAATCCACAATATCTCGGAGACAAACGAAAAATACAATCATGTACAAAAGTATGACACAAACATTGACGTGTGGCACAATGGAATGTGTGCATCTTTAGGCGTGATTGTCTGCAAAACAGGTCAAATAAATACAATACAAGGGCATACATGAACGCAGGGATTACCGCAATGTACACATGCCCACAAAGTATTCATAGGCTTACTTATACAATGCACTGTGCACCAGTGCAAGTAAAACATTCACACTGCTGTTCTTTATGTAGTACGTCAAAGCAGCTTTGTGTCTATTCTTTTAAACATACATGCATTTATGTACACAGAGGTATCTATGTACATCTGTGCACACTCATACATACACAGATTCAAAGCCACATACACATACACACACACACACACACACACTGTGCAGCTGTGGTGGTTGACAGCTAGTTTAGCTCGTGCACACCCACCCCACCCCATCAAACAGTGTTCCTATAGGTCAGTCATGAAAGAGCCTCTGTAGGATAGGGTCTGTGGCTGTCATGGCAGCGACCCCCCCCCCCCCCACACACACACACACCACCACCACCACACACACGCACACTCACACACGCGTGCACACTCACACATACATACACATACACACCTTGGGGACTCACAGGAGGGAGGACAAAGTACAGATTGTAGAGCACAGCCTCCACCTAGAGAGATGCTTGGGGAGTGGACCATAAAGCTGACTGTTCCGCCTCCCACACACACACACACACACACACAGAAGCAGCAGGGTACTCTACAGGGTGCTCTGCTTGTGTGTGTGTGTGTGTGTGTGTGTGTGTTTGGGATGGTTTCTGGGGCGTGGATGTGTTTATTCACATGCAGGTCAGAAAGAGACAGAGACAGAAACACGGGTCGTACGGGACACAAACACACTCAACATATTCTCCCTTGTGCGCTCCCCGGGGTGGCCACACACACTTGAACACACACACACACACACACACACACACACACACACACACACACACACACGGAGCATATCTACAGAATCTGTCCGTTTACAGGGTCAGGTGAACTGGGAGAGGATGAAGAAGCAGGTAGGGGAGGTATGGAGGGATGAACGGCAGAAGAAAAAAAAAAGACTGAACAAAAGAAAAAAAGAAAAAAAAGAAAAACAACAGAGTGCCTGGAGAGGAATAAATAGGGGTCAATAGAATAGGTCAAGCATCGTATGTAGAGGCAGATGTTGTACCATATTGCTGCAGATTACCGCACACTACACGGCCGAGGACAAGAGAGAGAGAAGCAGAGATATGGGGAAAGGGAGGGGGTAGAGAGAGAGAGGGGGGAGGAGGAGAAGAGAAGAAAAGAGGGGAGAGAAAGAGAGAGAGAGAGAGAGAGAGTGGTTAATACCTTTTACAAGCTGATAAAAATAGTGCCTTCTCTCCTGCTGGCTTTAAGAAAAACCCACAGCTTTATTGACTGAGACTGCAGGAGGCTTAGCATGCCTCTGTGTGTGTGTGTGTGTGTGTGTGTGTGTGTGTGTGTGTGTGTGTGTGTGTGTGTCTGTGTGTCTCTGTGTGTGTGTGTGTGTTTCTCCATGTTCCACTTAGCTTTTTTCTTTTGACAAGGGAGACACACAGATCCCAGAGAGATGCTCTCCCTATCCCATTAGTGTTGGTTGGTTGCAGCGGACCAGTACACACTTCCTTACTGATAACACATTGGATCAATAGGCTTTGTGATTGGAAAATCCTGCCTGGGTAATGCAGACATACATCACCGTGCCAACCATCCATCCCATCCTGACGTTCATGATGTAACCCATGGCCACCACGTGATGCTGGAAACGGGAATCCTCAGAACTTTGACTGCTATACCCCCCACCCCCCTTCCACACACACACAGACACACACACACACACACCATGCATAGTGATTTGGCTTTTAAGCCCACAGTATAATTAAATTAAGATTCCACTCCTCACAAGTCGCATTGGATTGTTTCCTCCCAATGTGCTCTGCCAGATAATAGGACACTCCAATGGCATGCTAGTCGAGAAAATGGAAAGAACACTTGGCACTATCCTTTGTCTCGATGTGTGTGTGTGTGTGTGTGTGTGTGTGTGTGTGTGTGTGTGTGTGTGTGTGTGTGTGTGTGTGTGTGTGTGTGTGTGTGTGTGTGTGTGTGTGTGTGTGTGTGTGTGTGTGTGTGTGTGTGTGTGTGTGTGTGTCTGTGTGTCTGTGTCTCTGTGTGTGTGCAGGCGCTTGAGACAAGACTTCACACCCATTTGCCTCCTTTATGGAATCTCCCAGCCTAAACATGTGAATAATATTGGGCATCGCAAGACAGGAAATTTATACGTAAATGTAATATGCTCAGGCAGACACACAAAGTGTGCATGCACAAGCACACACACACACACACACACACACACACTCACAAACACACAAACACAGCTGGAAGGTACCAGAAAGACACTAAAGCGTGTGTGCGTATGTGTGTGTGTGTGTGTCTGTGTCTGTGTCTGTGTCTGTGTCTATGTCTGTGTCTCTGTGTGTGTGTGTGTGTGTGTGTGTGTGTGTGTGTGTGTGTCTGTGTGTGTGTCTGTGTGTGTGTGTGTGTGTGTGTGTGTGTGTGTGTGTGTGTGCGCACGGCTGTGAACTCTCCTCCTCTGAGGATAACCACTGAGGGAAGATGAAGTGGAGGAACGCTAATCTGACTAAAGCAGGATTACTGCTTCCCCACTCTGGCTAGCTGTCTGCTGTAGCACTTCAGAGAGCATCACCCTGTCACACACACACACACACACACACACACACACACACACACACACACATCGCCTGTCTATTAGGGAGTGTGTGTGTGTGTGTGTATGTGGGGGGGATGGCTTAGAAGAACATAGGCTTTGTGAATGAAAGTGCTGCTAGTGCTGATGCTATCGTTAACCTTACACACCCGCAAACACACATAAATACACTTGGGCACTCCAGTGCAGGGCATTTGTTAGGGCGTATCTATCAGTCAAATGGAGCAGACATGAGAGAGAGGGATGAGAGAGATGCGGAGAGATGAGAGATAGAGGGACGGACTGATGGAGTGATGGATAAATAGAGTAAATAAATTCACAACTGTTAGGGACAGGAGTGTCACTGTGGTGTGTGTGTGTGTGTGTGTGTGTGTGTGTGTGTGTGTGTGTGTGTGTGTGTGTGTGTATTTAAGATGCTTTCAGATGTGTCAGGAACATGTGTCTATCAGAGGGCAACACACAACTGGTACACACACACACACACACATATCTCACTTTCCATGTCTCCCTTTCTGTTTTCTTAGACTCTCCCACTCTCCCACTCTCCCTTCTTCCTCTCTTCCCTTCTTCCTCTCTTCCTCTCTTCCTCTCTTCCCTTCTTCCTCTCTTCCTCTCTTCCTCTCTTCCCTTCTTCCTCTCTTCCTCTCTTCCCTTCTTCCTCTCTTCCTTCCTCTCTTCCTCTCTTCCTTCTTCCTCTCTTCCTCTCTTCCCTTCTTCCTCTCTTCCTCTCTTCCTCTCTTCCCTTCTTCTTCTTTTCCATTTCTTTCCTTCTTTCCTCTTTTTTTTCTTTCGCATCTGTCTGTCTTGCCTCTCCCATTGTGACATTTGAATCAGTGCCCCACACATCTTCCAATAGCCCTCTGTGTGTGTGTGTGTGTGTGTGTGTGTGTGTGATTCAGGGTGGCCCAGAGGTCTGCTGCTGTCACTTTCTGTCTCCTCATGCACGGCAGCGTTTGGCACAATGTCGTCCGCGGCAACGCTTGGGGCTCTCTCCATCGGCAGAGCCAGTCTGTGTGTGTGTGTGTGTGTGTGTGTGTGTGTGTGTGTGTGAAGTGGCCTGTCACAGCCTTGCTGGCCTATTGCGCACAGTGTGAGTGATGGGAGCTGGCCCTGTAATAGAACTCAATTTGAAGACACGTCCCAGAGACCTCTGTGACCATGCCATCAGAGATGTGTGTGTGTGTGTGTGTGTGTGTGTGTGTGTGTGTGTGTGTGTGTCTGTATCTGCGCGTGTGTTTGTGTGTTTGTGTGTTTATATATGTGTGTGTCTGTGTGTATGTTTTTCTATGTGTGTGTGTGTGTGTATGTGTGTGTCTGTTTGCTTCATGGCTCACCACACATACATCCACTAAGAGTCATGGTGGGGGTAATTGAACAGAAATGACCAACAAGACCTTTATATAATGTTATTCCTGCCGAATGTGTGTTTGATGTACAACAATAGAGAAAAAGAGGAAGAGAGAGAGAGAGAGAGAGAGGGAGAGAGAGAGAGAGAGAGAGGGATAGAGATGACTAGAAATAAAAATATGCAGTTGAGTTTCTGTGCGTTGCTGTGCTGTGGATTTTGAAGCATTTGTACGTAATTGTAAGAGCAATCTCATTTATTTGTGTGTCTGGAATAGTGAGAAATTTGATCTTATCTCAGATACAAAGCAAGTTTTTGTGACACACACACACACATCCATGCTGTGCTTTTGCATGTTTATGTTTGCGTGTGTGTGTGTGTGTGTGTGTGTGTGTGTGTGTGTGTGTGTCTGTGTGTGTGTGTGTGTGTGTGTATGTTTGTGACTGTGCTTGAGCTCCCAGCAGTGAAATGCACTTAAGTGTGCAACATATTGGCCAAGCAGGTGTGAGTCGGTGTAGTTACGAGTGAGTTTTTAATAAAACTGTATCAGGAAACATGGTGCTAAGGACTGAGGAGGGGGAAAGAGAGATGAAGAGATGGAGAGAGAGAGATGGAGAGAGAGAGATGGAGAGAGAGAGATGCCATTTGCATAAACCAGTCTTTGTTTGGAGCTGTGGCGAGGAGCCAGCGCCGAACAGAAGGACGGAAGTTTCGCTCGCAAACAACCCTCCGCTTCCAAAAAATCTTACAGAGAAAAATACTCCGTGCTCAGATGCCGCCAGTTCTGCTCTCATAAAACACACAGACACACACACA
>NC_063205.1:12215698-12223198 GCF_017589495.1 Alosa alosa
AAACCTATTTCAGCCCTGTGTCATCCGTAATGGACACAGGAGTGTCGGCATGTTCCTTAGCAGCCCTAGTGATGTGGCCTCCATGGCCTCTTCCCTTCACCCTCTCTCCTGTCCTCTTTTCCCATTCATCCCTCCATCCATCTCTCTTTCTTCATCACTTCCTTTCACCCTCCTCTCATTCGCTCGTGCATTTTCATATACTGTTCAGTCTTGAAATATTGTCAGGAAGAGAGAGAGAAATTGACTTGAAATGTGTTTGCATTGAAAGGCGTGCAAGCACACACACAAACACACACAGACACAGACACACACACACACACTCACACACACACACACACACATGGATAGACAGGAAGAGAGACACACACACACACACACACTTTATTCTTTCATTAGACACCCAGAGTTCAGAGTTGCTTAGATCATGAGCTCTGACCCACAATGACCTTCACACACCCAGGCCATCGACTGCCCTTATTTATCCCCGACATACAAACACACACACACACACACACACACACACACACACACACACACACACACACACACACACACACACACCATGTCGCCCCTCTGACACATGGTCCCTGTCTCCCTGGCTTATTAGCATACATATGGCTAAAGGAGAGCGGGGGGGCGTGACCTCTGCCCACACACCAGTATGTGGCGGGGTTAAGAGGAAGACTCCCCTTGGGCTTATTCAGTGGACACACACTGCCCCCAGTGGACCTCACTAGTACACACACACACACACACATACACTATGGTCATCATATACCTGAGTGACCATGGTCTCGCTTCTCAGATAGACAGGGCTACTGGTCATTCACTCAGCATAGCTGTGACTCCCTCCCATTTCTCCCTCTTCATGTCTTTTACACACACACACACACACACACACACACACACACACACACACACACACACACACACACACACACACACACACACAAATACATTCACTCTCACATGTACCCCCCCCCCCCCCACACACACAGATTCCCTCCCACGCTCTCTCTGGGCATCATTTGTATGGGATAGGCACACTATGCATTTTTCAGTGGCCCTCTGTCCCCTTCCCTGGCGGTCCAGCTCGGCTGCTGTGTGACAGCTGTTTGGACTCAGGCGTACACTCCTTAAGTGCTTTACCCTGGGAGCCAAAACCACTCAGGTGCACACACACACACACACACACACACACACACAAACACACACACACACACACACACACACACACACACACACACACACACACACACACACACACACACACATACACACACACAAACACACACACACACACACACATAGAGTAAACCTTTGGCATATCCAAGCCTTGGTGTCTAGCACCAAGTCACAGAGGCTGTAGGGAGTTTCTTTAAAAGTCTCAGTAAGTCTGAATCAGCCTGACACTAAGATTGCCAGTTTGTGCTGCACACAACAGGAAGTAGATTAGTTGCTTAGTATGGGGACGTTATTACATGGGCACTGACGTGGGCACCACACCTCTCTAGCAGGGCAAATAGGGCCCTGCATCTATCCTTGCTGTGCGTAGGAAACAGAGAGAACCTTGGGCAGAAATTAGTCCTGAAACCACACACATGCACAAACTTGTTCTCTTTTGCATGTAAATGTTTTGATGTGTGTGTGTGTGTGTGTGTGTGTGTGTGTGTGTGGGTGAGCTTATTTTATTGTTGTTAAGAAGCAGCGTCCTTTCGTCTAGTTTAGACGCATAACTTAACAATGACACTAAAATACTTTCAAGACATGTTGTCCTCACTGAGATTCATGACAAATGACTCTCCTGCTCACAAGCCATCCCCTCAGTCATTTACAACAGGCAGAACGAGGACATAGATATTGTATCATGTTTATTACTATGTCATTGACATGTAATAAGATATGGTGCCTTTGCCCAAAGGGGCTCACCATATAATACGGTGTAGAACAACAGTGCTGTAGATTGCATCTTCATCAGCAATCTCCCAAGAAATCAAAGCCAGGGTCTTGCTGTTGTGGTCATTTGGGCTGACCACTTGCTTGACCAGTTGGGCCACAGCTGCACAGCAGGCATCCAAAGTAGGCACCCCCTAGCAGGTGTTTCTCTCAAATGACTGATCCTGAATCAGTTCCCTAGCCCCCATAATCCTGATCTCGGCCCCTCTCGACTGTCACCCTCCACTGGTCCCTGATCTGGTCGTTAGGGAGTCGAGGCGGAGGGCCCCTGAAACCCCCAAAGTGGAGCGTCTGATCTCAGCTCAGCCAGGGCTAATTCCTGCTCCTCCTCCCCCACCTCCCCTCCCTGTGGTCCCTCCCTCTGGCTGGGCCTGCGTGTGATGATCCATCGTCATCCTTTGCTGCTGTTGGCCACATTCCCACCCCGAGGATTTCACCCTCCGGAAAGCCCGCTGGAACAATAGCTCAGGGCATTGGGAAAAGAGAGAGAGAGAGAGAGAGAATAGGAGAGACAGTGAGAGGGAATTATCTGTAACAAATATTCACTTTCTCTACGTCTCTCCTCATTGGAAGACAATGGGGGTCAGGATTCCAGAGGATTCCGGAGCTTTTCTCCGTCTCACTCCTTTCCGGAATCCTCTTCAGAATGTCTGGGTGTTCTCTGCATCCCATTGTCTTCCAATGAAGAGATCTTCCCGCTGTTTTCCCCAGCCCATCCCACCCCACCCCACCTCAACCCCCCACACCGGCGTTTGTCTCTTAATGATGGCAATCCTGTTAGGTCTGCCTGCTCTGGGTGGCAAGGTCTTAATCGAGTCATGCCAGCATCTGCTGAAGGTGCCCAATCTGGCATTGCCTATAGATGGAAAGAGAGCGAGAGGGGGGGGGGAGGGAGGTAGAGAAGGAGTGAGTGGGGGAGAGATGAGCTTCCAACTGCATCTGGCCCCAGCAGGACTTTAGCACCTAAGCGCGTTAGCGCCTTTTATTGGCTTTTGGCAGATCTTGTTTGCTGACAGGATCGCCCTGCATGTTGGCTCCTTCTCATCCACAAGTAGGCATGATTGGCTTCACACCTGCACCCTGATCATCTTCCCCTGTTGCACGTAATCAAGGGGGAAGTTGAGGTACCAGTAAAGCTCCCTACTGGTAGTATAGGAACAGACTTGCCCCCCCCCATCCTCCACCAGCATTCTCACCAGACTGGTTCTGGTTCTGGAACCACAAGCTGGCACATCTGCCATGCTGCCTCCCTGTGGCCCACTCTCCTTGTCATGTGACTGACCTCACTTCCTGTAACCTGATTATGCCGTCAGCAGGGGAGGAGTCACCACAGCAGTTGATGCCAGTTAATGGAGTTAGAAGTGTGTGTGTGTGTGTGTGTGTGTGTAGCTCTGTGTAGGTTGAATTTGGAGGGGGTGGGTGAGCGCCTGTCGTATCCTATAGTGGCCTAAATCCTGGGATGATGACAGAAATGAGGAAGGCATCTATGATTCCATGCGTGTTTTATTGCTCATTGGTAACTCAGACATTAGTTGTGTCTAACAGCACATGCATTCAGGGAAAGTAAAGGGAGAGGTCCTAGAAGGGGATTAGAAGAGAGAGAAAAAGAGAGAGAGTGTATGTGTGTGTGTGTGTGTGTGTGTGTGTGTGTGTGTGTGTGTGTGTGTGTGTGTGTGTGTGTGTGTGTGTGTGTGTGTCTGTGTTAATGTGACTGCATGCTGTATTTGTGTTTGAGCATGCTTGTTCCTGTGTTGTCCTAATGAAACCAGCAAAGTTTGGAAAAATAAAGTAGATTGGTGGGTGTCCCTGCATGGCCTGTTTTCTGTGTCATACAGAATTGATGAATAAAACCCCAACATAGCTTAGCGTGACAACCATACAGTAGCTCCCCACCCCCCCCCCACCCACCCTAAGGGTCCTACCCCGGACCCCATCACCTGTCTCACGGGGGTAACAACAGAACAGAGTTAGGTGGCCGGCATCCAAACCGCTGCAGTTGCTGTTTTGCTTTTTGCAGGGAGAGGGCGCTGCTCAGCCCCTGAACCTGTCCGCCAAGTCTAAGCCAGCCGAGAGCAAGTCACCTACCTCCCCCGCTTCCCCACAGGTCCCCTCACTCAAGCTGGGCTCCGGGCTCCTCAAGCACAGCAGCGCCCCCTCCAGTGCCGGAGGCCCCACCGCCCGGGTCAGCTCCATAGGTAAGCATCACGCATCCCATGTGCTCACATGCATGCACACACACACACACACACACACACACACACACACACACACACACACACACACCACCTAATTACCAATTACCAGACACACCATAGGCAATTACCTCACTAGGCCTGTAAGCTCATAAGTGTGCACAAACACAGCCCTTACACACCTATACCCACAACTACACACACTGTTCCATTAAACAGTTCACATACACACGCACACACACACCCACACACAAACACACACACACATATATACAGTGTCAGCTCATTTGGGGAAGTATCTCACAAGTCCTATAAACACACACACAAACACACACACATATACAGTATGTACATAAGCTGACATAAGCACCAGACCATTCTAATCACTGCATGCCACTGAATATATGAGTTGTTGAGCTGTTTGTGTATGTTTATGTTTGTGTGTATGAAATGTTACCCTTATTCTGCGCCCACTTGATTTAATATAAAAATCTGTTTGTGTATGTCAATGAAATGTTACCTTATTTTGCGCCCACTCACTTTAATATAAAAGCCTTACGCAGATACAGTAAGACGTGCGGCTGCAACAGGATACTGTAATTACTTACAAAGCGTACAGCGGCCTGATGTGATTATGGTCCTTAACATGTCTTCATGAGTCTTTATCACATGCCTGCTCTGATGCTCAACAAGATAAATTAGGCGTTTATTGCAATAGAGTGGGGCTGCCTTCACAGTTACTGCACACACAGATACACACACACACACACACACACACACACACACACACACACACACACACACGCACATGCACATATAAAAGATGTGTTATTGAGTTCACTACACACTGTCACAATGAACACACACACACACCCCCCACAGACACATAAACACACATATATACAGTGTCAGCTCATTTGGGGAAGTATCTCACAAGTCCTATAAACACACACACAAACACACACACATATACAGTATGTACATAAGCTGACATAAGCACCAGACCATTCTAATCACTGCATGCCACTGACATATGAGTTGTTGAGCTGTTTTGTGTATGTTTCTTATGTTTGTGTGTATGAAATGTTACCCTTTATTCTGCGCCCACTTGATTTAATATAAAAATCCGTTTGTGTATGTCAAATTGTAAAATGTTACCTTATTTTATGCTCTTCACTCACTTTAATATAAAAAGCTCACAGGATACAGTAAGAACGGGCGCTGCAACACAGATACTGTAATTACTACAAAGCATGCATAGCTGCCTGATGTGATTATGGTCCTTAACATGTCTTCATGAGTCTTTATCACATGCCTGCTCTGATGCTCAACAAGATAAATTAGGCCGTTGTGCAATAAGTGGGGCGTCTTCACAGTTACTGCACACACAGATACACACACACACACACACACACACACACACACACACACACGCACATGCACATATAAAAGATGTGTTATTGAGTTCACTACACACTGTCACAATGAACACACACACACACCCCACAGACACATAAACACACATATATGCATTCACAGAAGATATGCTATTGAGTAAACACACACAAACACACACACACACACACACACACACACACACACACCACACACATTCTCACATCGTGTTCCCTTTACAGTGTGCGTCCTCTATGCAGCTAAATGAAAGGCAGCACACATTCCACAGCTTGGCCACTTGTTCGATGGTTAGCACTGATTGATGTGTATTTTTGGGCTCTTCCTCGTCTTTGTCTGAACGATGCCGCAGGGCTTGCATTGTGCTCCTTTGGGTTTTTTGTTTTGCTTTTCCCTTGTCGATGGGAGAGGAAGGAGAGAAAACATTGTTGGCAGAGAGAGAGAGAGAGAGAGAGAGGGAGAGAGAGAGAGAAAGAGGGAGAGAGAGAGAGAGGGAGAGAGAGGGAGAAAAGCTTGAGGTGGGCTTGGGAAGCATTGTGCGCTGGCGTTGAATGGCGTCGGAGACACAAGCAGGCGAAGTAGAGAGGGAAGAAGGGAACGAGTGAACGAGCATCTCTGTGACAAGCAGGATGTAGCACAGATGAGATTAGACAAGCCTCTTAAACGAGCGAGCACACAGCACGGCACAGGCAAACAACCTGAATTAATACCACAATAAAGGCACACACAAGCATATGTGTCTTAACACACACACACATATACACATACACACATAAACACACACACACACACACACACACACACACACACACACACACACACACACATACACAGGCACCCAGCAGTTGGCCATTTTCAGACTTCTTCTCTTTAATCTCAGTGTTTTTCAACAAATCCCAGGATTTAATAACAGATTAGTGGATTCATGGCCCAGATGTTTTTTGTTCTGAAAAATGGATTATAGTGTATAAGTTTTCCCCCTCTCTTTCTCTCTCTCTCTCTCTTTCCTCTCTCTCTCTCTCTCTCTCTCCCCAGGAACTCTCTGGAACATATTGAGATGGGCCGTTCATATATCCCAATTAGAGTCGCTTCAGCTCAGACCACTACGACTCCCATCTGCTCCTACTCTGTGACAGGGGTCAAGGCCAGACACGCGATGGGTGTGTGTGTGTGTGTGTGTGTGTGAAAGAGACTGATGCGAGGGCATGTCACCTTTTCTTCTTGTCCCCATGCTCTTCTAACTGATGTGTTGTGTCACCTACACCCTCCTCCTCTCTGTCCATCTCTCATTGTCACTCTTCTCTCCCTCTTTCTCTCTCCATCACTCCATCTTCTCTTCCTTTGCTCTGTCTCTACACATTTTCCCTTCCATCCATTTCTCTCTGTCACACTCTATTCTCTCTCCATCATTCTTTCGAACTCTGCTCTCCCTTCTCTCTTTTTTTGTATGCCTCTCCTCCCCACCTTATTCTCTCCATTTCCTTCTTTCTCTTGTTTCTCTGTATCCCTTATTTCTCCCTGTCTCTTTCTCCATTCCCCCACTCTCTTTTTATGACTGTCACTCATTTCATCCTCATGATGAGCCGTCACAGACTATGACCTCTATGGCCAATCACTCTTCTTTTTCCCCTCTCTCTACCCCTTCTTTTCTTCCATCGTCCTCTCTCTATCCCTCTCTCACTCATTTTGTCCCTCTCTGTCAATGCACAACACAAGGAGTTAGGTTTTGGGGCTGTCTTAGTTCCGGTTATCTAGGTCATGTTGTGTCTGCCTTTGCTTCCTCTGTGTGTGTGTGTGAGTGTGTGTGTGTGTGTGTGGTTGGTTGAGTGAAGTCTGTCAGTCAACTGCTATAAGCATTCATGCATCGGGTCAAGAATCCCCCCACCATACACACTCACACACACACACACACACACACACACACACACACACACACACA
>NC_063205.1:12230698-12235698 GCF_017589495.1 Alosa alosa
AAATTTTAAAATCAAGAGGACCTGATAAAGTTGAAGATAAAAAACACTTTTTAAAAAAGGTTGGCGTGTTTGTTTATATGAAGAGACACTTTTAAACAGGAGTTTTTGTTTTCTTTTGTTTGTTTGTTTATTTGTTTTATTTGTTTGTTTTCTGGGTTCTTAAATATTCTCACTCAGGTACACGGTGCCAATAAGTGGCTTGTGAATGTGACTTGTTGTTTTTGTGCTCTTGTTTCGCTAGACGTTCTTTTGTTTCATTGTAAAGCACCTGACCCGTGGAAGAAAAGAAGGAAGGACACTCGCTTTTCTTTTCTCTCGATCCACGGCGTGTTAGCAGCGATTCTCTCGCTCTGTTTTTACCCCTTCCCCACCCCACCACAATCTCACTCTCTTTCCATCAGATGTCTGATCGCATCTCTCACCGTCCGACAACGACTGAACTGACCAGGAGGACCAATCAGTGTCCTCTGCCATGGCACAGTCTGGACACGAGACAGACAGTATCCTCCGATACACATCACAGAACAGTGTTGATTTTCAACCGACACACATATTGATTTGTGCTGTATTGAAGACATATCTGAGACTTGTTTGAGACATATTTGAGACTTGTTTGAGACATATTTGAGACAAATATTCAGTTTGGATCACTCAGCATATGTTCATCGTTTCAAACCCTCACTGTTCATAGACGTGGATTTAATCTGTGAGAGGTTCACCTCATGGAACATTTGTCATACTCAACATTTGATGTGAGATGTTTGAAAATGTTTGAGAGCAGTAGACACACACACACACACATCTCTCTCTCACTCTCTCTCTCTCTCTCTCTCTCTCTCTCTCTCTCTCTCTGTGTTCTGTCCCTGGGACTGGATCTGTTAGTGAATTGGCACTCAGACAAGATGAGAGTCTCTCTCCCTCTCTCTCCCGCCCCAAAGGAAGCTCCCAGTAGTCAGCGTTTAGAGAATTACTCTGCTCCTTAAAATCAGAAGTAAAAGCACAGTCTCTTTCTGTGTGTGTGTGTGTGTGTGTGTGTGTGTGTGTGTGCGCGTGTGCGCACGTGTGTGCAGTGTGTGTGTGTGTGTGTGAGAGAGAGAGAGTGTGTGTACATGTGTGTCTTCCCAGGCAGTGTTTGAACAGCCTCTCTTCAGTGACAAATCTCTCTTTAGGGGGTTCTTTCTCTTCCGCTCCCTCCTTCTCTCTCTCTCTCTCTCTCTCTCTCTCTCTCTCTCTCTCTCTCTCTCTCTCTCTCTCTCTCTCTCTCTCTCTCTCTTTCTCTCTCTCTTCATCACCACTCATCCCTCTGTGCCCTGATGCAGCTCTGACTTTATTACTCTCCTTCTCGCCGCACCTGTGATGTGATGAGTGTTGCTACGGCGGCGCCTTCATATCCACGGTGACGGACGGCTCAGTGTGACACTGTCATGGAAGCCCAGACTCCTCACAGATCCATCCTTTCTCTCCCTCTCTCTCTCTCTCTCTCTCTCTCTCTCTCTCTCTGTGTCTGATGTCAAAACTCCCTAACGGTCTCTTTCTTTTAGAAATCCTAATCTGTTGCCAATGTTGCAACATCCTTCCACAAAGTTATAACTATAGAATATCCAACTCTCAATCATATCTCATACCATAGCTAACCAGAGCTGTTTGTGTGTGTGTGTGTGTGTGTTTGTGTGTGTGTGTGTGTGTGTGTGTGTGTGTGTGTGTGTGTGTGTGTGTGTGTGTGTGTGTGTGTGTGTGTTATAATGCTGCTCTCCACTGTCAACTCTCACGCTATTGCTTTAGGGTATTGCCCATTTCTCATTCACGTCGTACTCATGGTTACTCTGCTGTCCTCACTTGAGGTCCCCATTGGCTGGGTGGGGTGTCACTCAACTGGCCCCACCCACCGCAAGGTGGCTGTGCTGTTGTCATTGGAGGAGGAGCTGAACTCACTCTGCATGTAGTGTTTTTGTTAGTTTTTGGATTGTTTGTCATTTTTTGGAATACTGTATTTTATTTTTTGTTTTGTTTTATTCAAACTGCCTCTAGTGTAATAATATTATTAACATTAATTATAAACGATGGTCATCTTTTTTTCTCATAAGTTTTAGTAAGTTATGTACAGTATAATTTATTATTTTTCCTCGTCTTTTTTATGACCTTTATGAAATTGTGCTCAGAGAAGCATTATATTTAGCAAGTAGACATTTTGATCTAATGTGTCCTTTATTGCTTTCGTTTTTTCTTTTGTTCCACATTTGACTCTTTTTCCCTTTCCATTTCATTTCTATTCATTTTGTCAACGCTGATTTATCCTCGAGACGTTACAACAGCGGATTGCCGTGACCAAGGAAGCGGATACTCTCTCGTTTCCCCGCGAAACGCATTCCACGACAAACTCTCTCTCTTTTTTCTGAAAGCACTCAAACTCTGAAGCACTCAGAGTAAAAGATGAAGAACATGACTTTTTTGTTTTGTTTTGTTTTGTTTTGTTTTTCTGTATAATGTGAAGTTTCCTTTTTTCCCTTACTTTCTCCCTTTACTTTCGAAGATAATGAGAGACACCAATATATATAATTATTATTATTATTATTATTATTATTATTATTATTATTATTATTATTATTGTTATAAGTATTATTGTTCTTACCCCACTGTCATTGAACAAAAGAGCAGTGTGCTTGATGTTTACTGGGTTCCGGAATTCACTTGAGACTTACTGGAATGTCATTGGCTGAGGCAGATGCCACCACTGCACCTACTTGACCAATTAGCAGCAGTTTAGAATTCTCACAAGTAATCAATTTAACTATCACTTACAGGGTAGTCATGCAGTCATTATATATGTTCATCAGGACAAGGCCTCATGAGTACATTCACATTCATTCATTTAGCAGACACTTTTATCCAAAGCTGCTTTCAGTGCTGTGCAGATATCCATGTATATGCTAACTGGGTATCAAATCCAAATCCTTGGCGTCGTTTCCCCCTTGCTCTACCAGTTTAACCCACGAGAGCATGAGTTTGGTGTAGATAGCACTACGGTTATCACTTTATCAGTTTCACACTCTTAAGTGTCCACTCAACACCACGCAGAGCTGTGAATGGCAGAGCTGCACATGGTCAGCTCCACTGCCTGGTGGGGTCTGCCCCAATGATGCCCAATTTGTCATGGAGGGCACAGATCACCCCCCCCTCCTCTTTGCTTTTGTTGCTTGACCCCAGCTGGAGTCAGTGTCCTCTCTCTCTTTTTCTCTCTCTCTCTCTTTCTCTCTCTCTCTCTCTCTCTCTCTCTCTCTCTCTCTCTCTCTCTCTCTCTCTCTCTCTCTCCCTCTCTCTCTCTCTGTGCCCCATGCCATGGCGTATCCATATATCTCCGGTCAGTAGGTGATGTTGTTGGACCCCCCCTCCCAGACCCTCCTCACCCAATCAGAGCCTGCCATCCTGAGACAGGCAGAGGACCAATATAGCTCCCTGCCAGATAGTGAGCCATATTAGTTTTGTGTGCGAGAACCTGAACTTCACCACTGACAGATCGTGAGCAACTTTCGCTCTTTGCACCATATAGAGGACCTCACAATCTACGTCAGTGGTGAACCTCCTGGTGGGCGGTATGTGTGTGTGTGTGTGTGTGTGTGTGTGTCTGTGTAAAGGAACCGTGAGGAGGTCTGACTGTCTTACAAAGGAAGTATGTATGTGGTTAAGGAAATGTAAAAAGAACCCGTCAATCAATGGTAAATGACATATCTGAAGGACAAGATGAGGATGACGATGGTGATGATGGTGATATGGCGATATGGACAATGAGGATGATGACAATAGTGAGGAATTATAAGAACCATGACAATCAAAGTCGTTCACGGGGCTCAGTAAACAGTTAATGAATCCAATACAAAAGTAAGCGTACTTTTAAAAAAAGAATACTTATCCTACCATCTCAACTTGAAATCGAAAGAAGATAATTATGTAAATATAACATAGAGGTATAGATTTATATTTTGTTCATAACACAGTGTAATATAAGTTGTATATTTCTTTGTTCTCTTTGATTGATGTTATTCATGCCACAAATAAAAAAAAAAAACAGGAGTTTGATGTACTCTTACAAACAAACAAAAAAAGGAGAAAAAACGCGTACAAATGGAAAAAAAAAAAGAAAGCAAATCAGCCAAGACGTGGGCTGCTGCCACCTGTTCCCACGTCTGAGTTCACTTTTTTCAGTATTACTGCCAGTGGAGGCGCCAATAAAAAACAGCAATGTGTTCCGTACGTCTGCTCGTCCTCGTGTATTCTTTCCTCTCCGTGCCCTCCCAACTGGCACACACACACACACACACACACACACACACACACACACACACACACACACACACACACACACACACACACACACACACACATACACACATACACACACACACACACACACACACACACACACACACACACACACACACACACACACACACACACACACACACACACACACACACTCACACACACACACACACACACACACACACACACACTCACACACACACACACACTCACACACACACACACACACACACA
Source organism: Alosa alosa (assembly GCF_017589495.1). Lineage (NCBI taxonomy): Eukaryota > Metazoa > Chordata > Actinopteri > Clupeiformes > Clupeidae > Alosa > Alosa alosa. The sequence goes on from NC_063205.1 coordinate 12,235,250, forward strand.
CACACACACACACACACTCACACACACACACACACACACACACACACACACACACACACACACACACTCACACACACACACACACACACACACACACACACACACACACATCACACACACACACACACACACACACACACACACATACACACACACACACACACACACACACACTCACCCATGCAGACATTAACATAGACACAGATGCATTCACACACACACAGCGCACACATATTCGCAAGGACTCTTACGAAGGCAATATCACAGGCACGCATAAACACACACGTACACACACACACACACAATCAGACATTCATAGACAAGGTGTTAGAACTGATTGAGATTCAAGACAGCAGCACCAGATCAACAGTTTGTTGGATTGCTGTTATGTCATGAAAGGTTTTGCAGGAACTGAACATATATAATACATTAATTAATCGTTTCCCAAC
>NC_063205.1:12240698-12245698 GCF_017589495.1 Alosa alosa
GGTGGTGGTGGTATGTGTGTGTGTGTGTGTGTGTGTGTGTCTTGTGTGTGTGTGTGTGTGTGTGTGTGTGTGTGTGTGTGTGTGTGTGTGTGTCTGTCTGTGTGTGTGATGTGTGTGTGTGCGTCTGTGGTGTGTGTGTGTGTGTGTGTGTGTGTGTGTGTGTGTGTGGTGGGATGGTCTCACAGATTGTCAATTCCAGTGGGCAGCCATGCTGGTGCTGAGTAATGATCAGACTATGCCTGTCTCTTGTGTGCTGTCTCCATTAGGTGTTTATGGGAGCTGAGTGGCCTGTGAATAAGGTAGGGTACCAGACCAGTTCATAGTTGTTCCCAGAGATTTGATCCTTAATTACAATGTACAAAATACTAATGCTAGCTTACACTAAATACTACCATTTGGAAGTCCATGTATTGGTGTGTGTGTGTGGTGCACATTCAATGTGTGTTCACAAGTAGAGAGTTTAGAGTCTTTAGGCAGTGTGGCAGTGTGCATGTGTGTGGCTCAGCAGCACCACTGATGATGGGTCTGAAGCCAGCTCTCCCTGTGGTAGTGACTGCTGGCTCCCACCATCTCTCTAATGTCCCACTGTCATGCCAGAGAGCCCTCAGAAGAGCCCCTGGAGCCAAAATGGCTGCCGGTTGCCTTCAGAGTCCACTGCCGAACCCTTCAGGTGGCAAAACCAGAGCCCCATGCCAAGGGTGGAGCAGGGCTTCCTGCTCTGCCTGAGAAACGCCCAACCATGTTTCTCACCCCTGATGAGAGCAATGAAGTGTATGTGTGTGTGAGTGTGTGCGTGTGTGTGTGTGTGTGCGTGTGTGTGATAGCTACTGCCTCTGCCTCTTGCTCCAAGACATTTTCTGTCAGGAGTGTTTGTTTATTTCATTTCCTATGTCTTTTTTCCTTTTTTTTGCTTGCACTCCTTGTACTCATTCAACAGTGCATGTGTCCCCGCCAGCACAAGGGGTTCGAGTGTGTGTGTGTGTGTGTGTGTGTGTGTGTGTGTGTGTCTGTGTGTCTGTGTGTGTGTGTGTGTGTGTGTGTGTGTGTGTCTGTGTGTGTGTTTGTGTGTGTGTGTGTGTGTGTGTCTGTAGGGCTGGAGTGGGGCCACTTTTCAGCCCGGGAGTTTCAGGCCCAGGACCGGCCCACGTTTTCCATAGTGGTGGAAATTGGATAAATGAAGCAACATTTCAGCTCTTACTATCCTGTAGTTTTTATTAGTACCATGGTTCAACGAATGTGTAAAGGTTATATTACTAGATGTACCGCAGAGCGGTACAAAATATGACCGCCGCCCAGTCCAGCACATTTTTTTCCACAAAAATAAATAACGCTGAAAGGCCTATATATGATTCTAACTTTCTCACTAAATTGCATTATCCACACTCAATTCTCACTGGTATCTGCTTGACAACAAGTACCAAAACATGATTAGTTCATAGATTTCACATGTAAAATTCACCCCACCTCCATCTTGCCTGTTCATAATTCTGAGAAATTCTTGAATTGTGTGCATGTGTGCATGTACAGGTTTATGTTATGTGTGTGTTGTGTGTGTGTGTGTGTGTGTGTGTATGCCTGTGCATGCATGCGTACATATGTCTACTGTGTGAGTATGTGTCATACGTATGATTACTGTGAATGTATGTGTGTGCGTGTATATCTGTTTGTGCACATGTGTGCACATGAAATGGGTTAACATGACCCCTGGAGGCAAACATACGGAAAAAAAAATGGTCATCCTAGGCCCTACAGTTCTCAAGATATTCACAGAGAACTGTATCTGCCCTACCCTCTTTTCGGGGGGTCCAGTCTAGCGGGGGGGCTACAGATCAAAACGAAACCGATGGTTCCATGTCCATGTGGGGTTACATGCCCACCAAGTTTCGTGTACCCCGGTCTTTCAGTGTCCCGGGAATCCTTGTTGGTGTACGGTCACTAAATGTACACATAAATTATTTTATTGTAAGGCCCCCCATGAACGAAAGTACACAAAACTTGGCATGCATGTGGAGGGTGTCATAATGATCCTACACTTTTAATTTCGTGCAGTTTTGACCTTGTCAGCCAGAGATATTGTGATGAAAACACCTAATTTTTTGCTTTTTCATTTTTAACTAGGTGGCGCTATACATGAAATAAGTGGTAATGGGATGGGTTGACATGCCCCCTTAAGATCAACATACATAAAAAAGGTGGACCTCCTAGGCCCTACGGTTCTCGAGATATTCACAGAAAACTGTCTCTGGCCACCTACAGGCCAGTTGGTGTATAGTAACATAAATCAATTTATTGTGTGGCCCCCCATGAACGGAATTCCACAAAACTTGGCATGCATACAGAGGTTGTCATAATGATCCTACACTTCCAATTTCGTGCAGTTTTGAATATGTTAGGTCACAGATAACTGCGATTACAACACCTCATTTTTACTTTTTTGTGTTTAACTAGGTGGCGCTATACATGAAATGAGTGGTTATGGAATGGGTTAACATGGCCCCTTGAGATCAACATACAAAAAAAAATGGTCCTTTTAAACCCTACGGTTCTCGAGATATTCACAGAAAACTGTATCTGCCCAACCCTCATTTCGAGGGGTCCAGTCCAGCAGGGGGGCTACAGATCAAAACAAAAAACAATGGTTCCATGCTATCCATGTGGGGTAACATGCCCACCAAGTTTTGTGAACCCCAGTCTTTCAGTGTCCCGGGAATCCTTGACGGAAATTTGGGCATGCGAAAAAGAAGAAAAAAAGAAATCTGACTAAACCTATATGAGCGCCACTTCGCTGCGCGGCGGCCATAATAATTCACTTCAACTGAGAAGTTAACAAAAAATATTCCACTATTCCACAAGAAAGCCTTTGAAATGTAGCCTATCCCACACTTCCACAAAGAGGCATATTGAACTAATGTTTAGGCTACATGTTTTTTGCATGGGTAGGCTATATTGTTGTTTGGTGATTTAGCCTACTCCTTTACTACACCCTCTTCTAAGCAAACAAGGCATATAGGTTTATCATGTAGCATAAATATTTTGCTCTTTCTTACATAAAATAACTTTAATTTATCCTCTCTACTTGTCCCTGTAGTCATGGCCTCCTCATCACTAATTTCGGGCTCATCGTTTTCAGTGGTCGACAGGACTGCTGCTCAGAGGCTACAATTTTTCTCCTGGCCTCTTTCTACCATCCATCCTTCCTGACGCTTTATGGCTACTGTAGGGCCTTCCGCTATCCATTATCTGAGAAAACTTTTTGAAAAGAGGCGGGCTATATGGACCCAACCAACTGTTTTGGGAGGGGAGAACTCCCTCACGGTAGGCTACAACCCATGCAGAGGCAACGCGGTGCCATGCAATCAATCGCGGAACGATGTAGCCTACTTTAAGAGAAGTTAGACTAACGACAAATGTCAATATTTTTTCCTCGACCGCCCCAAAAGTGAAGCGCCCACCGAAATTCTCCCCGGCCCCACCCGGCCTGTGTGTGTGTGTGTGTGTGTGTGTGTGTCTCTGTGTGTGTGTGTGTGTGTGTGTGTGTGTGTGTGTGTGTGTGTGTGTGTGTGTGTGTGTGTGTGTGTCTCTGTGTGTGTGTGTGTGTGTGTGTGTGTGTGTGTGTGTGTGTGTGTGTGTGTGTGTGTGTGTGTCTCTCTGTGTGTGTGTGTGTGTGTGTGTGTGTGTGTGTGTGTGTGTGTGTGTGTGTGTGTGTGTGTGTGTGTGTGTGTGTGTCTGTGTGTGTGAAGGTGACGCTGATAGTTGGAGCAACCCCACTGCAGACACCATCATTTTTCCCCTTCTTTCCTCCCCATCTGTTGACTACGGATTAGTGTTTTAGACTTATTTAACATTTTACTCCCACACTTTGCCCTTTTTCACGCACATCTACCACATATACACACACACACATTGGAACCTACAGACACACACACACACACACACACACACACATCATAGGATTAAATATGAAAAAAAAAAAAAAAAGGCGAAAGGGGGACATGTTAAACACACTAAACTCAACATGCATTTCACACACATGTACTGTATATAGTAAGCCACATGGTGAGGGCTTATGGTTTCCGGGCCTTTCCGCACGGAGTGTGTGAGGAGAGGGTGATTTTGGCCGTTAGTTAAACCACAGCATGCAGCAGCTGGGTGTTAGCTCAAAGAGGGTTAAGGATGAGAACGGGAGAGGTTAGGTACACTAATAGGAATTGGAATAGTGATTGTGTGTGTGTGTGTGTGTGTGTGTGTGTGTGTGTGTGTGTGTGTGTGTGTATGTGTGTGTGTGAGAGAGAGAGTGTGTGTGTGTTTGCGGAGAATGCGTATTGGAGTGTGGGAGGGTGGGGGGTGGGGGGTTAACTAATGACGATACAGATTCTGTGTGTCCCACACATTAATGGCCTTTCTCTCGTCGTAGCACGAAGCGCTGGCTGAGTGACCCGCTGAGTGACCCGCTGAGCATGCGAGGAGTGCAGGAGTTCACAGGATCGGACCGGATTTGCTGCCCGATGTCCCTGGGATTAAAGCATCCAGCTTTTTTACATTATTTATTTCCCTTTTTTGTCCAAATGCTTGATGGGGATTTGAGGTCTAAAACTACTGCAGATAATGGCAGGAGGGGTGGTGTGTTGTGGTAGTGTGTGTGTGGAGGGGTGGTGTATTGTGGTAGTGTGTGTGTGTGTGGGGGGGGGGGGGCTTGAAAGGAGTCAGGAGGGGATTGTGGGATTGTTTGGGCTGCATGTGTTGTCCACACGGCTCGTGTTCGCGGTCAGTTCTGCAGAACAGATGTTGGGGCCGGACTGCTGGAACTACCACAGCCTCTGTGTGTGTGTGTGTGAGAGAGAGTGTTTGTGTATTTCTCTCTGTTTGTGTGTGTGTGTGTGTGTGTGTGTGTGTGTGTGTGTGTGTGTGTGTGTGGCACACACACACGCACACTCCCAGATCCTTTACAAGGGCAGAGGGAAGGCGGACAGGAAACATCCTGACCACAGAACACAGGCTTT
>NC_063205.1:12250698-12255698 GCF_017589495.1 Alosa alosa
CAAATGTTATTAGCGCAACCGCGGAGAAGAGAACTGATGCTGCAGGGAGCGATTCGTTATCCCACCGCGCAATGCGTGTGTGCATGTGCATCTGTGTGTGTGTGTGTGTGCATGTGTGTGTGTGTGTGTGTGAGAGAGAGAGGTGTGTGTGTGGGGGGGGTTCTGCATGTTTACATGTGCGTGTGTATGTTTGTGTGTGTGTGTGTGTTTGTGTGTGGGAGAGAGTGAAAGAGGGTGACTCGAGAGATGTACCTGACTCCCACTCCTGTTAACCTCAGGGGTGATGTCTCTGTGTGTGTATGTTTCTATGTGTGTGTGTGTGTGTGTGTGCATGTGCATCTGTGTGTGTGTGTGAGAGAGAGAGGTGTGTGTGTGGGGGGGTTCTGCATGTTTACATTTGCGTGTGTATGTGTGTGTGTGTGTGTTTGTGTGTGGGAGAGAGTGAAAGAGGGTGACTCGAGAGATGTACCTGACTCCCACTCCTGTTAACCTCAGGGGTGATGTCTCTGTTTGTGTATGTTTCTATGTGTGTGTGTTTGTGTGTGTGTGTGCGTGTGTGTGTGTGTGTGTGAGTGTGTATGTGTGTGTATGTGTATGTGTGTGTGTCCTCTGTGTTTAGCACTCACGACACATCTGTGTTTGTTCCTTATGCCATCATCCCTCTGTCACCGTGGTTACAGCCTACCTCGTTGACTTGTCATCACGCAGGAGTTGTTGTTTCCTGTTCATCTACTCCCGTTCTCCGCGGAGTCTGAAGTTTGCACTTTGGTGGTGTTCAGGTGCCAGACGCCCGGCTCAGTGTGACCCATCAATCTCACACTTATGGCTTGGTTATTCCCACTCATGTTGTGTGTAATGCTGGGGTGAAGCGCCCCTAGATCATCATCATCGGGATACAGAGAGCCATCGAACAGCTGTTGCATCTCTTTGTGCGTAGACCTTCTTCCCACAGGGGAAGCCCTATTTGGTCACATAGCCACATCACTGATCTCTACCTCTTTCTTTCTTCCTTGCTTTCTTTCTTTACTTCTGTCCTCATTCTCTCTGTATCTCTCTCTCTCTCTCTCTCTCTTTGTCTGTAGGTCTGTGAGATCTGTGTCATGAGTGTGTGTGTGTGTGCGTGTCGTGCTCACCAGTCTGCCAGTCCTGACACGACGGCGTTGTTTATCAGCGAGGAACAGAAGGCCTTCGCCACGCGGAAGCCCCTTTTATCGCTCTGACAGATATTATTCCGATGGCTGACGCAAGCCGCGTGAGAGGAGGTGAGGTGCAGTGGCGGACACCAGAGGGAGAGAGAGAGAGAGAGAGAAAGAGAGAGAGAGAGAGGGAGAGAGAGAGAGAGGGAGAGAGAAGGGCTTAGCTTCACCTGCCACAGTCACTTAACCCGACGCTCAGCAGAGGAGGGAGCACACGTCGGGCTTAGTGTCACAGAGCGAGCGAGAGAGAGAGAGAGAGAGGAAGAGTGAAAGAGAGGGAGAAAGAGAGAGAGAGGGAAAGAAAGGGGGTGAGAGGGGCCCTGGTGGGGGGATCCCTACCGGGCTCTGACACCTGAAACCTCCCACCCCCGTTCATCCGGAGACACACACACACACACACGACAGACTGACAGAGCCTGTCACACTGCGCACAGGAAAGAGAGAGAGAGAGAGAGAGAAAGATAGACAGAGGGAAAGAGAGGGAGAGGGGGAAGTGTCAGTGGGAGAAGAATATTTAGAATAGTATCAAATATTAATAACTAAAGTTATTTCAAATACTTTACAATGCTTAGAATAATAATTTGAGAAATATTTGACCAGCAGCTGTAGCTTTGTCATGACCTTTGGGTTATTACCACCAGCCTTACCAGCCCAGGGACTGAGAGGAGAACGAGGTAGGATGGAGACACAGCAGGTCAAAGACCAGGGGGAGAGTCTGTGTGTGTGTGAGAGAGACAGAGAGAGACAGACAGAGAGAGAGAGAGATAGAGAGAGGGAGAGAACTGAAGGAGGAGGGATGGCCCAGAGATCATTTCACCAAAGCTCAGGGACTGAATTTCCTTGGATATTGTGTAGGAGTGTGTGTGTGTGTCCTATCTCTGTTGTTTTATGCATGTTTTACCAGGGCTTTATTTGGTATCTTAGATAAAGGTGATTGACAGTGGAGGAGTTGTGAATCAGAATCATTAATTTGTATTATTTTCTATCATTATTCTTCATTATCCTAATATTCATGTGTGTCTGTTATAATTATAATTAAGCAGAAAAAGGTATCTGATCAAGTCTGTGTTCTCCATGTTTTCGAAGCTTTCAAAGCACTGTGGTTCAAAACGTCCATGTCACGTGGCCATGGCTAAGTGACTCCTCGATGCATTTCATCCATTTCGTCAGGAAGCTTATATGCTGGCGCTATGTAATTGACCGTGTATACTTCAGTCGTGGTCATGGTGGTGTAGTGGGTAGTGTGGCTACACTACACCTTCTCTCAGCTGTGGCTCATTTTCAGATAACATCTGTTACATGCTGACCAACTTCTTACCTTTTATTGTTTAGGAACTGCACGGTTTCAACCAGAAACCGAGAGCAGAAGGGTTTTGTTGAGAACAATGGGAGATAATTATCTCTGTCACCTCACAAGGTCTCCCACCCAAACGCAACACTGCTTAGCTTCTGATAATTCAGGAACTTCAGCATGCATAGTCTGCTATGGGTGTAAGTAAATTGCTTGTAGACTACTGAGCACTTCAGACAGCTTTGTTTAGGAACACACCTAGTATCTCACTTTGGGGTGTGGGATTGTTTCGAAGCCTCTACCCAATTTCAGCACAATTGCCTCAAATGTTTCAGTGTTCCACAAAACCTTCACTAGCTGTGGGAGCGAAATCAACCAAAGTGCCCACAACAAAGGAAATGTGTCCAAAAGAGAAGTGACCTACAAAGAGAGAGAAACAGCCCCTTATATAGTCATACCCTCTGCCCAGGTGTGTCCCATTGACCAATTATTTGAGTCAGGCCTGCGCTATTGGTCCAGTGGTTATGCCAGGCCTGAATAATATTTCAGTCAGCCTGATCGGCTGTGAACATAAACTGTTTCCTTATCTGTGATATCGTGTGAAATAGAAGAAGAAAAGCCTGTTGCTGATTGATCACTATTCCCTGATTGAGACTCCATTCATCTGTGGCATTAGCATACAGACATCAATAGCATATTAGAACCATCACAAACCAGATGGAGGATGAAGAAAACAATGTCATTTATTATGGGGACAATTTTTTATATGTTTTCATTAGGAGTTTTTTCAGCCTTCAAGATTTCTGATTCTGGTCATAGGGGTGCTAGTGTGTGTATGTGTGTGTGTGTGTGTGTGTGTGTGTGTGTGTGTGTGTGTGTTCAATTGAGGAACTTATGTATAATTATACAACAATTGGGTTCTATGGAACTATTTATTTGTTTCTGATTGGCCGAGAGACGTTCCATGAGTTGGAATATCCCTGGAATATCCCTGGACATGCTAATTGTTCTCAGCATTGCCAGCATTGTGTATAATATGATTGTCACTTGGAGGAGACTTGTAGATAACTAACGTTAGCATAGTTAGCTAACCGCTGCTAACGTGCTAGCATCGTCACGTCAGGCTGTGCACAGTAGTGTAACATTTATTCACCATAAATTCATAAAGTTGAGTGGTTCTGCAATGTAGGCTATGTTTCCGTTGTTTTGCAGTACCATGTCCCTTACATGACATGGCCCAGTGTCCTTGTAACATGCATGCAGCAAACCTAGATATGAATGTGATTTCAGCCCGACTTTCAAATTTTCTTTCAAGAAGACACGTAAACCACAAAGACCCGTAACGAGGGATCTGGAATGTTGGTTACCTAGCAACCAAGACGCTGTCTATTGAAAAGGGAACTATTTTTTGATGCGTAAGAACGATGTCAAAATTAACATTTTTAAACAATATTGGGGTGTTTTCAGATTATTTAGTTTGTGGTAGAATTGTTGTATAAAAGTAATATAGCACTCGTGATCGTGGGATTGGTCATGGATATTCCCACGGCTGTTGTTCTCCTCGCCACTTTCGGCCTCCGCCTCGTGGCTATGGCGAACAACACCCGATGGGAATATCCATGACCAACCCCACTCTCACTCGTGCTATATTGCTTAAACATACCATGCCCTAAGTAACATATAACATGTCTAACATCAACATCAACAACAGTCATTGTCAAAACCACTTAACCACCTCCCAAGTATGCCGACCCACATCGTCCTAAGCAGTAAAGCACACTCAAACATCTGCACATGTGGCCTGGCGATTCCACACACTGTAGATAATTAGATCACTGCTCCACACAGCTCCTGGCCTCTGTCAAACATCTGGCCGTTCCGCCTGTGACTGTTGCTGCAACGCTGCATTATTTCATACTGACGATTAAAGCATCAGACATCTACTTTATGGAGCCAAGGTCAGAGCAGCTATCGCCTCGGTCCCCTTCAGACCCACAAGACTGACGGAATATGCCGGAACATTCTCCTGTTAGTATCGCTCTCCTCAGCTGCTGTCTTGTCCCACTGACGTCTCATTCATGAGAAAGAGCAGGAGTCTTGCTCACTTCACACACACACACACGCACACACACACACACACACACACAACACACACACACACACACACAAACACACACACACACAAACACAAACACTTACACACACACACACACACACACACAAATACACCGACACAAATTAGCCCCATCTTCTCCACCTGATTTAAGCTGCATGTTGTTCTGATTTGCTTCTCTTGAAAGGCTTGGGTGAAGAGTGCAATGCAATGTGGCGGTGGTGTTGGGAGGGGAGGGGGGGATCAGAAGTCATGGCTGCCATGGCCGTGTTTAGCACAGTTTCTCTATTTGGCAGCCCCAGCCATAGGTGTTGAAAAGTAACTGCTGAGAAGGAAGGATAGAAAGAGAGAGAGAGAGAGAGAGAGAGAGAGAGATAGAAAGAAAGGAAATATATTGAGA